>NC_057712.1:90853479-90884318 GCF_004010195.1 Chiloscyllium plagiosum
AATTTACTCCCTAGCTGAGCCCACTGGGACCTCAATGTTACACATCACTCCTGACTTCCTTTGCTTTATATTAGCTCACAGAACGAATGTTATATAATTCCACATCATTTGGACTTGTAACCAGCAACATTTTAGTGATAACGTCAACATTCAATTCTCAAAGTGTAAAACAAATCAACCAGTCCGTTTTTGTAAAGGATCAACCATTTAGAGGTTTTATTAATCTGAGTGATTCCAACCAGTTGGGTAGTTAAGTTCAAAGTCATTTTTCACAAGTAGAATATTTTAACCTTGTGCTTATTTTTATTAATATATTTTCATATGCAATATGCATTAAAAATCCATGTCAGTTGGCTTATGAGTGATTAAACCAACACCCACGGCATATTTCATTCTGTTACACTGCTTGCATTATAATTCTATACACAGGACAATGAAAGATTCACATAATGTGCAGGCTAGCCTCCATTATGGTGATTAATGAGAGTTTTATTTATCATTGAGATTATGAAAGAGATATTTCTTTAATTAAACCTAACTGCACATTGAATCTGGTAGTTCTAAAAGCCTGAACTTGTGCAATGCAGATATTTGAACATGTTCAAATGAAATTCCTTTGCTTGTTTGTTAATCCAGATGGGATCTTCAATTTATTGTGCCCTCATTTAGTATAGTTTTCACTCACAAGTTTTTAATATCGTGTACTAAATGGCAGTTGACAAGGTAGCATCATTTCTTCCCCTTCATTCAGGCTCTTGAGAATTCCATATCCTGAAGTGTCAGAAACAGGATGGAAGAAAGTTTTTCAGACAAAGTACCAAAACTGCCAGTGCTTGGTTAAGAACTAAATGTTTGGTGCAAGACTGGTTGATTTGATAGTGAATCTTAGCAATGTTACACCCAGGAGCTGATGGGAGCTGATTGGGCTGGGGCCAAAGTTACAGTGTATACAATCTGGTTTTGCAATGTAATTGGATGTGCTGCCTACAATGTCATGCTTAAAAATATGATAAATGAATTTCCCCAAACCCAGGAAGGTTGCTTTCACTGCAAAGTACTATGGCAGGAAGTATTCCCTGTCTCCAACCTCACACCCAACCCCAAAAGGAAAATCAGACAGTGAAATAAGGGAAGGTGGTGTTGTAGTGGTAATGTCTTTGGACTAGTAATCCAGAACCTCAGTCTAATGCATAAAATTTTGGAAAAGCTCATCTAATGGCAATGACTGTCGGTTGTTGGAAAAACAAATCAGAGGGTATCTGTCATTCTTACCTGATATTTTAGTCTTTGTGTGACCTCCGAACCACAGCAATGCAGTTGAATCTTAACTTTTAACCAGAATGGGCAATAAATGCTTGCCATGAGTGACATTTTTCCCAAAATGGACTATCCATCTGATAGCTTATTTCCAACATCATTAAAGTTAACCCTCTCTTTATTAAAGTGTTTGGGGTATTTAACACATCTTACCAATGATAAATTACTAACACATCTTATCAACCAATACAAGGCTGATCTTTCGATCTGACATGCCTCCCTTTTTGAATATTGGGGCTATGTAACTTTCAAGTCCAAAAGAACAGTCTCCATTCTTGAGTGAAACAAAAAGCACTGAAGAAACTCAACAGCTCTAGCAGCATCTGTGGAGAGAGAAACAGAGTTAAATTTTTGACTCTAGTCTGACTCTTCTTCCAAAGACATGACTAAACTGTTAAAGATATAGATCAGAAGCTGACATAGCAAATGCCCTTTCTTTTAACCTCCCTCATATGCATTTTAGCCAGACTAATAACCTGGCCTGTTTATGGCTTCTTATTCTTCCTTATATACCATCAGATGTTTCAATACTCAGAATAATCATATCTACAGTGCACCCAGTGGGGATTAACTAAGTATCATTCACGGGAATGAAGAGTGATATTAATGAATCATTTAATACTTTTATACCCATGGGAGTCTTTTCAAGTCCATTCAAAGGCATCTTTAAATAGGTGCAAAGTCTTTGTGACACCAAATGTAGATTAAAGATTTTTGCTATTAGTACAATCATTGCTAACTATATATTTCTTAATTTAATTGTTTTCATTGCCCTTAATTGTGTCTTGAACAAAGACCAATATGCATTCCATCACTAAGGCTGCCTAATCCCACTTCTATAATAGCTCAATCACTGCTCAAACCTTCATCTTTATCTATAGACTTGTCAATCCAATGTACTTCTGTCATCTATAGAGAGAAAACAGAATGGACACTTGAGTCCAGTGACCCTTCCTCAGAACTGATAGCATCCAGGAAAAAGTGGTATTTATCTTGTTGACAAGGGATAGGGGATAAAGAGTGAGCAGAATAGGGCTCTTTGGGATCAGTCTCTATTCTCCTGTGAATTACATTCCTTTCATTTGTAAAGTTATTTCTGATTAATCTAATTTGCCCTTTCAAATAACCATTTAGTCATTTTGGATTTTGTTTTGCCAAGTGTCATCTAAAAGAAACTGCATGGGATATTTGTGGGTTTTTTTATTTGGAAAATATTGGTACATTACAAAAAGTACAATAAAACTAAGAACAGCAGATGCTGGAAATGTGAAACGAAAGTAGAAATTGCTGGAGAAACTCAGCAAGTCTGGCAGCATCTGTTGAGAGAAAATAGAATGAACATTTCAAGTCCAGTGACCCTTCTTCAAAACTTATAGCACCTAGGAAAACGTTGTATTTATGTTGATGACAGTGAGTGAGAGGGGGAAAGGAATGAGCAGATAGGTGGAGACTGATCCCAAAGAGCCCTATCCTGCTCACTCTTTATCCCCTATCCCTTGTCAACGAGATAAATACCACTTTTTCCTGGATGCTATCAGTTCTGAGGAAGGGTCACTGGACTCAAGTGTCCATTCTGTTTTCTCTCTATAGATGCTGCCAGACCTGTTGTGTTTCTCCAGCAAGTTTTGTTTTTGAATCAAAAAATACAAGTTACTTTAAATCACTGTGACTCTCAGGGATTACTGCATCCATCTTATAGTACAGAAAAAGTCGATATGATTGTGCTGATTTTGTGGTTTATACAATTCCAACGCAGCTGAGCAGCAATGGCATTGCCTGGTTTTAAACTGCTAGAAATATTTTCCTTATCAGGTTAATCTATGCTGTAGCAGTTACACACAGCCTCTGCAAATCACATATCATCCCATTCCTGAGGCTTAAATTAAAGAGACAAAAACATGATTATCATGTTATTGTCACTGTGGGGAAAGATAAGAACAACCTTGTATTTATGATACAAAGTAAACTAAGTTACATGTAATAAGGCATTGCATAGGCGTGGTATCAAACAAAATTTGGTACCAAGGCACATAAGGAGATAGTTCAGCAAATAATCAAAAGCTTTGCTAAGTACAAGACAAATTTTAAGGACCATCTCAAAAAGGAAGGAAAGAGAAATATGTAGACATACATTTAAAGAGCGAATTCCCGATCTTAGACAACTGAAGGCATGGTCGTCAGTGGTGGAGCAAGTAAAATCAGGGGTATTTGTGACATCCACAAGCACAGATATCTCAGAGGGTGGTAAAACTAGAGGAAATTACAGAGAGGGGGAGGGGCCAGGCAATGAAAGGATTTGAAAACTGGATTGAGTATTTAATGTTGAGTTCTTGTTTATCCAAAAGCCAATTTTGATCAGTGAGCACAGAGGCAAATATGAGTTGGCCTTATTGTGAGTTATGACATGAACAGCACAGTTGTAAATTTGTCATATTTATGGAGGATAGTGCATCGAGATCAGGGTTACATTGGAATGACAAGTATATAGTTAACAAAGGCATACATGCAGGTTTGAGGAATAAATACGCTATTACGGAGGTGGGAATAGGCAGTCTTAGTGATGGCATGCATATTGGTCAGAGGCAAATACCAGTAAGGGTGGTCAGCTGCTCTCTTTTTAATCCTCTATCCCTAGAATTCTAAATTCCAATCTCAAGCTGTTTCAATTTTAATTTATTTTGTTTAATTCTCCTCAGTTTTTGGCTCTAGATATTTGCCAAGTTTTTTGTGATTTCTGTTTTCCTGGCTTTCAGATAGTGCTTAGTTATTCCACTTAATTCTCCCAAGGACAAACCTTTTAGTTAATCATAAGTTGTTTCATTTTGCTCTGGGAAAACATTACCAAACATGGACATAGTCGCATCAATAAATCTTAAACACTAAAAACAAACCATACCGAAGATTTTCTAACAGCTTTAAAAGGAATAACTGTGTTTCACCACTCCAATTCTTCCATTAGTCAGTGGGTTCTAACCATGTGATGAGTCCCCAAATGTGACATGATCCTCAGAGGTGGACGTGATAGTCTCCTATCTTTCAAACCCTCTTTCAGTTAGACAACTTTTATTTTCTTTGTTAGCATGCAGAATCACTCTTCAGTTAAAGCTTAATTAACTGGATCAAAATGAAGGATCCAACTAATGACAAAGCTTTTTTGAGTCACAGAAAGTGGAGTTTTATTCCTACTAACAATAAAAAATAGAATCAATCACACAGTAAAATAAGTAAACAAAGAAGAGGATCAAGTTCAACTAAGAAGGTAAAAGTAATCATGGTGCAATGTTTTACAGTCCTTAATTTTGGAGAATGGCTTTTATCCTGACTCTTTGGTCGTTGTTTTGTTTCTTTACCTGCAGTAAAGTTTGCAGTTCTCAGTGAACAGACGTTGCTATTCCAATTTCCTTTTAAACTAGGTACTTAGTTTGAGGTTGAGAAAAGAGACAGGAAAAGAAAGTCTTTTAGTTCTTGTATATAATCCATTTTCCTTTTCTCTGCCATACAATTGGTATATTTCCAAATATATTTATTGTTTTTCAAAGTTGAATACTCAACAAACAACCTTTCGCTCAATGTTTGACTTAAATTAGTCAGGTGATGACAGCAGATATTTTAGATCAGTATTTGCCTACTTTAAACCATTTTTGATGTTGAGATCTCAGACATTAGAATTGGATATTTTTCGTCCCTTCTTTTATAACAATGATCATAACCTATGGTCTAATAAGACGACAATGTTACAAACAGTCTGATTAAATATTGGACAAATGCCAGGGAGACATTCAAGTCAGTGACCAAGGAATGGATTTTGTGGTGCAGATTCAAATTACTGGATTCAGTCTCCTCAACATTTAATTGGTAAAAAAGACAATATTTTCAGTCCTCTTAAACTTGCTGCCTCAAGGATAAGTTGGAGTTTCCTTGAATGCTTTGCAACAGCTCCCTATCACATTGCCCAGAAAGACATTCTTCATCATGTGATTCTATACCATGAGCTATTCAACCTCGATGGTACCAGAGTAGAACCTACACTCATCTGACTGTAATTTTCATTTCTTTAAACTTCATGTTAAATTATGTTATGTCACAAACAAACACTTGGAACTAAATTAATCATTCTAACATGGCCTTACACTAATAGTTGCGCTGTACAATTGGAGGGAAGAAGGAAAAAGGCAGAGTGAACTTTAATTTATTTTTAATCCTCCTCCAATCAATTATAACACAGAGAGTCATGGAAAATATCTGCAGATATCAGACATTTACCATCTTTAAACAAATCTTAGAACATCTGAGATGTTATTCAACTACCTAATTTCTGCACTTTCAATTGAAATAATGTGTTATTCTTTTAGAACATTAAAAACACATGATGTTGCAACCTGGCAAAGAAAATGGAACAGTTTCATCAACCCAAGTCAAAGCTAAATCTTTACAAACTTAATTCTGATTCATTTGCAAAATGCCCAAATATCATAACAGTGCGTACATTGACATAAGCAGTTATGCTTAACAGTGCTAGGAGGCAGAAACTCTATTGCCATGGAGTAACTGCTTTGCATTTGCCTAATTTGTCATCTACTTACTGGATATTATTTTCAAGCTGTACTTGCTCATATTTTGCCTTGAGGTGTACAATACCATTTCTGCCACTTATGTAAATTTTAGGACAATATTATCTTGCTTCAACTCTCAGAAGAGGTACTTAAAGAATACATGGATGAATACATTGGCTGACCTTTCACTTGCTGTCTATCCCTGTGGATGCAATCAAAATAAGAGCTGTTGCATAGTCTGTCAAACAGTGTATCATGAAATACACATCAATTTACCTATATTTCTGAAAGCCAGTCCACTCTGACTTGAATCTGCTATCACTCCCTTAGGTATGTGTTTGCAACCTTTGGATTTAACCAGGTATTATCCAGCTGTATGCCAAATGTAATTTCTCTGCTAAGGGTCTTCCTCTAATATATTGCCACCATGTAGTACAACCTTCCTCCATTCAGTTCCAACTTTCTCACATTTCATCTGTAAACTTTATCCAAGCCACTTTCCAACCCCTGTGCTTATTTAGGGATAGCAGTATGGCTTGGCTGTAATCTTGATCTTCTACGTAAAATCCAACACTAATCAAAGTTGTGAGAGAGGTACAATTTTTTGATTTTTTAACCAAAGATCCTTACTTTTCCCAACTATGAGAGATCAAATCAAATATTCATTATTGTTTTATTGCTAGTTGCCACCCATTAATTAGTTACATTAATCAGGTATATGAATGGATGCACCAATATAAACTGTAATGTTAGACGTGTAGTATTTAAAGATCGCTGTACAATTCAATAACTTATAATTTCCTTTGCTCCCACACCTTCTACATTGTGAGAACATAAGGCAGGATTTGTAGAGTTGAGGCCAGGGAGAAAGCGATCACTCTGAAGTACAGTGAAGTTTACCTGTCTAGAATAGATAAGATCAACAAGAACATATTGTATGACATGAATTGGAAGCTGGCACACATGAAACACTGAGTTTTGACATTTTTATTCTTTTTCAGTTCATTTTTGCTGCAGATTGCTTTGTTTGCTGGGTTTCACCAGCTAATTGTGTTCCACTCACATCCTGTATGTTCTTTAGAACAGACATAAAAATGGAATGAACAAAGAACAAAGAAATTTACAGGACAGGAACAGTCCCTTCGGCCCTCCAAGCCTGCGCCAATCCAGATCCTCTATCTAAAACTGTCACCTATTTTTTAAGGATCTGAATCCTTCTGCTCCCTGCCTATTCATGTATCTGTCTAGATACATCTTAAAGGACACTATCGTGCCTGCCTCTACCTCTTCCGCTGGTAACACATTCCAGGTACCCACCACCCTTTGCATAAAGAAATTCATGTCTCCCTTAAACTTTTCCACTTTCACCTTGCAATGTTCCAGAGTTGATCTTTAAAATTGATGCTCTTTAATTTCCTCATGAAAGAGCATTTCTGAGTCTGCACAGCTACATTGCTTTCTTTTGAAAAAGAAAACAGGGCCTACTGTCATTAAAGTTTCACAAGAAAGACAGGAGACTGAAAAATGCTAAAAAGCACACAATAAAAGGAATATAAACCCAAATTTGGTCATCATTTGGTAAGGTGGAAGTGAATGCCCTTGACATCAAGGGAGCAGTTGCTTGAGTATGGCATCAAGGAACACCAGGAGAAAGCGAGGACTGCAGATGCTGGAGATCTGAGTCGAAAAGTGTGGAGCTGGGAAAGCACAGCCGGTCAGGTAGCATCCAAGGAACAGGAGAGTCAACGTTTTGGCCTGAAGAAGGGCTTATGCCCGAAAAGTCATCTCTCCTGCGCCTTGGATGCTGCCTGTCCTGCTGTGCTTTTCCAGCACCACACTCAAGGAATATCAGCAAAGGTACAGTCAATGGAAATCAGGAAAGCTTCTCACTAGCACAAAGGAAGCTGGCTGTAGTTGTTGGAGTTGGTCAGGAGACATAACTGAGGAGATTCTCAGGTTAGTACCCCAGGCCCAAACATCGACAGTTGCTTCACCAATTACCATTCTCCATCATAAGGTGATGTTCGATGATGATGGCACACTGTTCATGGTATACCAGATACTCAAGCAGTTCATACCCATATGCAACAAGTCCTCGATAAGATCTAGGTGTGTGTTGATAACTGTAAAGTTACATTCATGCCAGACAAGCATCAGATAATGACTTCATTGAATGAATTGCACAATCTCTCCTTGATTTGCAATGGCATTGTCATTGCTGAATCCCTCATTATCAACAGAATCCTCCATTAACAAGCAGTTGAACTGGACAAACCATATAAATACTATTGCTACAAGGTCAGAAGCTAAGAATTCTGTGATGAGTAACTTATGTCCTCACTCCCCAATGTCTGTCCATCAGCTCTAATATAGAAGTCATGTGTACAATGGAATCCTTCCCACTTGTCTGGATGAATGTAGCTGCAACAACAACCATGAAGCTCAACAACTATATTTCTACAAGTCTTGCCTTATGTTCCCACAATGTAGAAGGTGTAGGAGCAAAGGAAATTAAAACTTATTGCATTGTACAGATATTTTTAAATGCTACAGGTCTAACATTAAAGTTTATCTTGGTTTATACATGGTTTATTCATCCATATACCTGATTAATGCATCCAGGACAAAACAGCCCACTTGATTGGTACCTTATTTACCACCTTAAATGTTAATCTTCTCTATAATTGACACACTGTGGCAGCAGTATGTACAAAAGTGCACTACTTAACTCAAAAACAGCTCTTTCAATAGCACCTTCCAAAGCCATCACCTCTACCACCTCGTAGGATGAGGGCAGTAGGTACATGAGAGCACCACAAGTTCCTTACCAAGTCACACCCCATTCCATTTTGGAACGATATTACTTTTCCTTCACAGTTGCTGGGTCAAAATCCTGTACTTCCCTTCCTTATGGCACAATGGTGTTCCGACCTCTTACAGTGTTTCAAGATGTTGGTTCATCATCATTTTCCCAGGGTATTTGGAAATGGGCAATATCCCATGACTAACTTAAGAAAGTCCCATTGGTACATTGGAAACTAATGGCTCAATAAAGTTAACCTTAAGTATCAGAAGAAAAAATCAGTCAAGTCTCAAATGCGGTCACAAAACTTACATAACTCAACCATCAGCCTACACAAGTTCAACTCACACAGAAGGACAACAGATAAAATTAAAGGGAATGAATGGCATAAATGTTACAAAGATGAAAGCAAGTGTAGGTTAAGAGCAGCCTGCAGTCATTTTTAAATGGACCCAGCAGAAGCATGCCAGGATCTTCCAACTGTATATGTTACAAGAATATTCAGATGTTTTGCTGGACTCCAGCATTTTCGATAATGCCTGTTGGTTAATTTGCTGAAGGTTAGGAAATGCTGGGCAGGCCAAGCAATGTGCTCCAACGAAGTCACAACAATTTCATTCATCAATTAAAAATAAATAATTTGAGATTGAAATGAGCAGAGATGGTTTTCAACCATCCCTGGTTTCAGGCAACTGCTGGTGTTGCTTTCAAAAAGATACTGTCCAATTTAGCAACATTCAGGCAGTTTGTTGTGAGCCTCTGCACTGCCAAATTAGTGCTAGCTGTACCCATTTCAAATGCATACAATAATGTTAAATTTAGATCACTAAGTGTCGCAAATGAACATTTTTTGTGGGAGAGCACAGCAACAGAAAATAAATCCAAACTCCCATCACTCTCTAAATAGTTTAAGACACACAACCTCAGAATATATACTTCTATCCATGTTATCAAGCAATCAAAGTGGATGGATGTGGAACATATCACAACTTAGGTTACAAGAAGGATGTATCCCATGGAACTGCCTTGGTATCTACCTGAAGTGGCTTTCACTGCTGGTTTTGCTGTATTGTCAGTTTTGATGCTGCATTGTTTTTTGAAAGCATTTATTAGCTTTTATAGTTCTGGTTTAGTTAGACTTTTTTCCCCTCAACGTTGTTATAATCCGAGAAAATAAATCTTACTGGCTACTGTTAGGATTTCCATCCTTCGTGGGATAATGAAGAGGGGATCTAATTAGATAATTCAGTGATTTACGTTCCATTCCTCGATGCATCCTATTATCACCTCTCATTACTATCTTACAACTGCATCTGGAAAATAAAGCAAGAATGAACCAACAGTAAAAAAAAAATTCTGTATACAGAATGTAATTAATTTAAAAGGAAAGCTATTTATAAATAAAAAAGCACAAAGGGAACAGCGTTTATATATCTGACAAAGTAACCTGAATTTTCAGATTCCAATATATTGAAATTCTGCAGAGGACTTCGTCATAATTATGTTGAAGAATGACCTATACTCCTAGGAGTTTTACAATTATAAGAATGATAAATGTCAGGTCACAAAAAGCCAACTTATTGTCTCCTATTGAAGCTGGAAACAGAAATAAAAAAAAGAGAACAAAGAACAGCATAGCACAGGAACAGACCCTTTGGCCCACCTAGATTACGCAGACACATGATGCTTTTCTAAACTAAAAGGCTTTTGCCTCTACAAGATCCGTATCCCTCTATTGCCTGCCTATTTATTTATCTGTCAAGATGCCTCTTAAACATTACTATTGTATTTGCTTCCACCACCCCTTCTGGCAGTGCATTCCAGGCACGTACCACCCTCTGGGTAAAAAAAAGACCTGCCTTTCACATCTTCTTTAAACTTACCCCCTTTTACCTTAAACCTATGTCTCCTAGTAATTTAAATTTCTCCACTGGGAAAAATTGACTATCCATTATATCCATGCCTCCCAAATTTTGTAAATTTCTAGCGGGTCACCCTTCATTCTTCAGCGTTTATGTGTAAACCAAACCAAGTTTGTCCAATCTCCACTCATAGCTAATATCCTGTAAACCAGGCAATATCCTGGTAAACTATTTCTGTACCTTCTTCAAAGTATCCACATCCTTCTGGTAGGGTGGTGACTAAAACTGTCAGAGTCACTATAACGCAAACCTGGACTTGGGGAAACCTGCTTTGTCCAACAACGCCCTGGCCCTCTGCCTTCCCATTGAGAAATTGATGTGCTTTCCCACCTGAGCAAAATGGGCATCTGTAACTGCCTTGAGGCACCAATTTTTGACTGAACATGAAATAGCCTGAAACAGTACAGAAATTTAGAAAAGTGGCCTTTAAGTGTCAATGCACTATATTCACATCGATAGACTGTGGTATCAGATCATGCTGCACTACATAGTGCTTATGTCTGTAACCAATTCCTGGGTTAATCTGAGCCTGCTCATGCATGAGTTTTTCCAACATATTGAGTTTGTATATCCTTGGCTGGGAATAAACCTTGTTGTTCTCCTCCTTCACCTTGATGGATGTTATGCTGCCTCCAACTGCTTCCTTGTAACCTCCATTGGTTCGTTTATTAATTCACAGGATGTGGGTGTCACTGGCCATTTATTGCCCACTCCTAATTACCCAGAGGGCAGTTAGAGTCCCACACAGCTGTGGGTCTGGAGTCTCATGCATCAGTATTTATCCCTGAAGGATATTAGCAAAGCAGATAGATTTCTCCTGATAATTGGCAATAGCTTCATGACCACCATTAGACTCTTAATTCCAGAGTTTTAGGTTTTTTTAAAAATTGAACTCAATTCCACCATCTGTCATGGCAAAATTCAAACCTGAGACTCTGGACCATTGCCTGGTCTCTGGATTAAACAGTCTAGTGATGATATTGTTAGGCTAACACTTCCCCACATGCTCACATACCTCTATAGATGTGAAAATGCAATTGTGCCATTATCATTTAACACAACACTCCTTTACTTATCCTTCATGCAACCCAAAAGCTTGAGTCAGGAGGGCTGAATAGATCTGACTTCCAAGACTACAGATCCCATCCTCTAAGACCGTTGGGTGCCAGCTACACACCTATGTTTGTGAAGGTTGAACCTCTGTAGAATTACTTGAAAATTTTTACACTCTCCAAAAGGGAAACTGTTGACCTGAAAACTGAACTCTAGTCTCACTACATTTTCACAAAATAGTAACTTACACGAGTTGGGATTCGGTAGTGGCAACAATTGCTTTGAATTGCAGTCAGCTGCACTTTTAATGCTGTCACTACTTCAGTGAATTGTGAATGTACAAATTTGATTTTGTTTCCCTTGCACTCAGCAAAAATGATTTATACCAGACATGGGGGCAGGAATTGCCAATATTTCCATTTTGAATAAAGCACGGAATCATTCCAACTTGTCAAAATTCAAAGCCCATGTCCCTGTCAGGGCATGCTCACGAAGGAACTAACTGAGTGCCATTGACAAACAAACAATGTAGCCTAGGCCACAGCCATCAGGGGCATTCACATCATCACATTATGCCCGATGATCGTAACACTCCTAAGACCTATAAGTTCGGCCTTTTCAGTATCATTTCAGTGTTATGCTTTACTTTTCTTAATCCTAAAAGTGTATATATTTAACTCTGAGGGAATCAGTAATGTTCTGCCACAACATGAAAGTGCATGATCAGCATTTTCCAGGTCATTATGACTGACACTTCAGCTTCAAGTCTCACTCCATTTTAAATTGAATGAACAATATCTGCCCAAAATAGGGGAAAGCAGAGAAGGACAATCAGAGGGACACCTATGGTGACCAAGGGGGTGTTATATGGAGGCCTGCAGGAGACAATCACAGAGCACTCTTATTGAGACAGCAGCTACTATTGGTTGAGATTTTCAACCTCTCATCCCGGCCAATCATCTCCTGTTCCTACAATCATTTCTACTTTCTTCCTGGATTCATGTTTGCAATTCAGCCGACAACCAAGGAAGTAACATTGATCAGGCCTGATCAACTTGCAATGTCAGGGAGTCCAAGTGACATCCATAGCTCCCTATAATTATGATGCTGAGACCCAACAACCAATTGAAAACAATATTCAGGCCTGTCCATATGGCACACTTTGTTCCTATGCCACACAGATCTCACGGCTTTTCAATATTAATTAATTTAGTACCCCAAATTTAGTTCCAACAAAAGAAGGGACCATTACTTGGCCCAGGAAGACCTAAAAAGAGCAAAGCATTTTGGAAATAGAAGTTGAAGATAATTGTCTTCAAAATTGCAATAAAACATGAAAAAGTTGATGACAAGGGTACTGGTCAAGGAAGGAAAAAACTGTACACAAAGCAAAACTTGAGATTGCTCAAATGATATGATGCTAATATTTTGCAAATAAAACCAAAAGAGAGGGATTGTGTTACAGTCTGAATGACATGGGCTATCGTGAAATGTGTGACAGAATTGGGCGAGATGCTCTGAGGGCCATATTGACTTTGAGATAATCTCACCTCATCTTTTATGCTTTTCTCAAACAAAATAGTATGCAACGAGTTCCCAATTGATGCCCATTATTGCTTGTTATGTGCCTCGTTAACTACATCCATATTTCATTTGCACTCTTACCAAACAAACTAGTGTTGGGAAAACTCAACATTGAAACCAGACTTTGCTGCTTGCTCCAAACATTCTCTGTGTTTGACACCAGATTCCAGTGCCACACTTTTTGACACTAACATCTCAGGGCCTGGTCCGAAGTTGCCACCAGGCTAAAACAGTATTAGCCATCTTGAGGAATTTTCAGCACTGTAGGATGAATTTAAGTAACCTTTTCTACTTTACCAGCATCACTTGTACCCCCATGTCCACAGACCTTGGCATCTGACCAGCCTCAGGACTCTTGTGGCACTTATCCAAACCATTTGGGATGCTACTTCAATTCAGTGCTTCACCTCAGGCTGCCCTGGCAAAGAATATTATAGTGCTGCTACAAAGACACACACCTAGTTCATGGACTGGACCAGGTTTCATCTCTGTGCTGTTCACTTGCTCTCACAGTCCTCACTCACTCTGAATCTGTATGGATGTCACAGCATCCTTACATTGTATTACCTAGCCTTTATTGCATTTTGCTCCCTCAGTCAAAAATACTAGCTACATATTACTGATGCCTTATCATGCCATTTAGTACACACAAAGTCTGGAAGCTTGCCAGCCTGAGTCAGGTCAAGGAGGATATTCATTCTTCAGGGGAACATGGAAAAGTAAGTCAAGGGCAGACTCCGATACTCGTCCAGGCCCCATTCGAGGCAGCCAGAGTCAGGAACCACTCTTCACAAGGGGTGAGGAGCTGGATGACAGGCGGCACATTGCTTGTCTTGGCTCTTTCTGCCCCACTGTGGTCTATTTTCCTCCTGGAATGAGAAAGAGGCGGCTACTACCTGAAATAGGAGGCACAATTATTACAGTTGGAGAGGTGACCCAAGTGAGTGAGAGGGAAGGCAGCACAGAGGGCAGGCAGGGTTAATGGTGTTCAGGGTTCAGATGGGTGAGTAGGGATGATGTTGCAGGTAACAGAGACAGTGATAGAACATGAGTTTTGATGGAAGGTGCATACAGTGGCAGAGATGGTTTAAGTATGAGCCATCAGAAAGCAAAAAAATGGAAAGTACACTGGTGGAGTGGAGAGAGACCTTAACATTTTTCCTCAGGACTGGGCATTCTTCCAGATGGCTGAGTGACTTCGGAAGAGGCTGGTATGGCTTGATGTCATGGCGTCCTCTCCTGGTCCTGAGGGAAGAGGAGATAGCACTGTGACCCACCCAGTACAGCAGTGGCAGCAGTTCCAGGATCATTTGTAAAGCAGGGCACCAATATCCCTCTAACTGCCATGTCCAGGGCAAATATCAGAAGCCATGAAAGGCAACACTGGGTTGACAGTGTTTGTCCGGTGCACAACAGACTTTTAAAGATAGCAATGGTGCCAGGGATGCCAATCAATTTAGGGATCACCAGTGAGTGGTAGGTTTTTCTGGGATTGGTGCGTGGCAAGATAGGGTAGAAACCATATGTGAGATAAGTGCCATTGGGGCAGAAGGGGCAATTATAGGATCCCTACAGTGTGGAAACAGGCCCTTCGGCCTAACAAGTTCACACCAACTCTCCAAAGGGTAACCCACCCAGACCCATTCCCCTCCCCTAATATTCTACATTTATCCCTGACTAATCCACCTAGCCTGCACATCAGTGGACACTATGGGCAATTTAGCATGGCCAATCCACCTAACCTGCATATTTTGGATTGTGGGAGGAAACCGGAGCACCTGGAGGAAACCCACGCAGACACGGGGAGAATGTGCAAACTCCACACAGACAGCCGCCCAAGGCTGGAATCAAACCTGGGTCCCTGGTGCTGTGAGGCAGCAGCGCTAACCACTGAGGCACCATGCCCCCAATTGATGTGATGATTTGGTCAGAATTGGTGAGAAAATTCACTCAACTTCGTAGCAAGAAACACACCTGCCCAGGTGTAATGAATGAAGGGAGAATTGCAACAAGGTTCTCCTAATTCCTTTCTATAACTTTTGTAAAAGGCTGGTGAAATCCCTGTGCAAAAAGTGTAAGCAGCGAAACATATGTCACACTGTTCCTCTCGGTTTTCTGCCATATTGAAACTAAGGCATGGTGAGTGAACCTTGTTTTAAACTGACCGGAGCTGATAAATACGCCAGAACAAAAATGTTAAATTGAAATTCATCTGTTTACCCTGTAATATATGAAAGAATGATAAAGCTTCATCAGTCCTGATGAACAGTGAAGAGATCCAGTTGCATCTAATATTTTGTCAAACAATTAATTGTTTTTGTAAAGGGAGTCCCTACAACAATAAAAAAAAATTGTTGAGCCTAGTTTTATTGATGGCTGTACTGAGAAAAGTGGCTAAACGTGTGGCACTGGAAAAGCACAACAGGTCAGGCAGCATTCCAGGAGCAGGAGAATATTATCAGGAATATTATGCCTGAAACATTGACACTCCTGCTCCTCGGATGCTGCCTGACCTGCTGTGCTTTTCCAGTGCCACACTTTTCAATTCTGCTCTCCAGCATCTGCAGATGTTACTTTCTCCTGTACCGAGAGAAGCCTTTTAGGAAAACAAATTCATGGTTAACATGCCTCTAAAAAGGCTGAATCATATTATGCAAAGAAGCAATAAACATTCCAGACAATTCATGGTATATGGGACATCACAAGGGTTTGTAGGCTTTAAAAATAAGATAGCTGGGTTCTAAACTTGGGACAACTCAGGAGTTGCATTGGGAATGCAAGTTGGGACAATACCAGATATTGAAGTATTCTTATGTTTGATAATGGGAGATCAATGTTAAATTGTTAATAGAGTGAGTTCAGGAATGTGTTTGGTCTCCTATTGACATCAAGGTTATTCAAATTTGTACTATGTTGTAAGAAATAAATTAACAGTCATGTCAAAAATCGGTGCACAATTTCAATTTACTGCTGATTTCCCCCTCAGACTTCTGAATGGACCTCTTTAATGTTAATGTTGATCTCTCCCCACGCTCTCTCAGCAGTTTTCACCTCATACCCTGCACTCTGTTCTGTTCCCCTGATGCACTTACATGGTGCAATTAGGCTGTAAAGCACATAAGATAACACATTTCACTGTACCTCGGTACACATGACAGTAATAAATCACATCAAATCGAATCAAAGAAGAACTAAACAATCCCCTGTGTGCACAGAGGATTGACACTTTCTGACTAGAAGTTAATTTTGAGATGAACTAACCTATTGTATAAACATTTTAATTTTAACATGAGAAGAATAGAAACAGAAAATGCTGGAAATATTCAGCAGGTCTGCATCGCCTATGTCAAGAGCAGCAGTTAAAGTTTAGATCAATGATCTTCAATGCTCGACCTGCTGAATATTACTAGCACTTTTGTTTGTATTTCAGATTTTCAACATCTGGAGCATTTTGGTGTTAACCTTATAAGATGGTCCTATGAAAGTAATGAGACAGAGGTGCAATCCATAGCAATACGTTTTTATATAAATACAAACCAAGGTAGGTGTAGATCAGTTACAAGCAATAGCGTCAGTAATGACATTATAGAACAAGTTCTTTTGCTAGATGGTAATACTGGGCTCTCCCTGCCAGACAGTGGATTAACAGACATAATTTCTACATTTAAAAAATAGAGAAGCAATACCCAAAATGGTTAATCGAATGGTGCAAACATTTTATAGCTCCAGCCAGTCTGGTTATTCAGCAGCCAGGAGTACGGTGAAAGCTGAAGATTAATTGGATGGAATCATTGATTCAAATTACTATTTACAAAAATAGTAATGAAAATGTGACTTCCTTAATTTCAGTACTCATCTCAAAATCACTGTCATTGTAGACAGTTTGACCTATTCATACTGTTCCTCTCAGGAGAAACACAAAATCACAGCCCCTTTTTGAGCACCGTAATTCAGAACTCTTGTTGCATATTTGTCAGTTGAAAGGAAATATTTCATCTGATTTTAATACATATGCCAGAGGAGAACAGTGAGTTGGCATAGATTACAGAAAGACTTTGGCAGCGACATTATCTTCTTATTTGCATCCATGCACCCTCTGGGGATGGCTGTTTCTACTGGAAATTAACCTGTAGCTTAGAGGGGGAGTAACTCTTGTGTTTCTGACTTAAGCCTCAAATTCAACTTTCCTGCAATGGAATATCACAAGGTTCCCCCCAAAACAATTTTCATGCACAAAGGCTTTTCTTTAAAAGCCAGGCAGTCTTGCTGGTAAAGATTAACATCTGCACGATAAAAATGGTGCACTCCCAACTGTCTCCTCCTGCCCCACACCCCCTCATTAACTGTCAACATATATCCTTGAGCATCACTAACGTTCTTCAGCTTGGTCTCTCCTACACAGACACAACAATTGACAGCACAAGAAAAAGGTGCAGATTGGTTGACTAGTCAGTTCTGATTGGTCAATTCATTACCATAGAGAATGTATCAAGGAACTATTTCTTCTGCTTTTGTTTAATTCAACAAAGTCACAATTCCTGGGCATGTTTCTTTTCTCTCCAGAGGACAGGCCTGCTGAATGCATATGTGAAGACTATAGCAAATGTAAGCAAGCTACATTATGAGCCTGAGATGGAAATGTGTTGCTGGAAAACCGCAGCAGGTCAGGCAGCATCTAGGGAACAGGAGAATCGACATTTTGGGCATTAGCCCTTCCTTCCTGAGGAAGGGCTAATGCCCGAAACGTCGATTCTCCTGTTCCCTAGATGCTGCCTGACCTGCTGCGCTTTTCCAGCAACACATTTCCATCTCTGATCTCCAGCATCTGCAGACCTCACTTTCTCCTACATTATGAGCCTGCCTAATAAACTTAAATTGATTGTTTTATAATTCATAACACCCTCGTGATCATTCAGCAAACAATTTCTAACAATAGAATTATATCTACCATGGTTTAAGGTTATCAATTGAAGATTAACAGTTAAGGATGAAGCCATTAGTTGGTCACTTAAGGGCTTTACTTGGCAATGGGACAGAAAGACATGGTGGGATGTTAGCCTTCCCATCCAGAAATTAAATCTGGTGAGGCAGGTAGTAGCAGGGTTCAGGTATACCACCAACCTGCCATATTGCATGCCCTTCTCACCTCACGCTAATTGCCAGTGAAAGCAGGAGACTCTGCCATTGTGTCATTTATGGCAACAAATAAGGTAATTCAGTCCATGAAGTTCATGACAGCTTCCCAGAGAAAAATCCATTCAATCACCTCCCCCACTCAGATCTATAGCCCTTCTAGTTTATTTTCTTAAAGTACCCATCTAATTTCCTCTGAAATCTTTAACCGTTTCCACATCCAGCATCTTTGTGGGCATTCAGTTCTGGATAATTATCACTCTCTGTATGATAAAAGTCATCCACACATTCCCCTGGCATTTCTTGTTAACCATCTCAAACATCTCAAATGTTTGTCCTTTAATCCTCATATAACCGGTTAATGTGTTGAGTTTTTTCTTATCAAAACGTGTCATAATCTTATACATCTCTCTATCTCTCCACCATTATCTCTACTGCAAGGTGAAAAACCATTGACTTTCCAACATAAGCTTTTAACTAACACCCCTTCCCCCACCTTAGACATGTACAACAAATCCCACCACCCACACCTTTCATTTCTTTCACAGACTGTATTTACTGTTCCTGAAAGCATTACAGGTAGGTTTTATTCCAGCTTAGCCATTAATTGGCTATTCATGTGTCTGAGGAGAAAGTGAGGACTGCAGATGCTGGAGATCAGAGCTGAATTCCTGAAGGGCTCATGCCCGAAACGTCGATTCTCCTGCTCCTTGGATGCTGCCTGACCTGCTGTGCTTTTCCAGCAACACATTTTCAGCTATTCATGTGTCTGTCTAAATGCCTCTTACATATTGCAATTGTATCTGTTTCTACCACCTCCCCTGGCAGCATGTCCCAGGCATCTACAACTCTGTGTAAAAAACGCTTGCCTCCGAATATCCATCCTATCCATACCTCTCATCATTTTATATATTTCTACCAGTTCGTCCCTGATCCTCCAATACTCCAGCGAAATCAATGCAAGTTTGTCCAATCCATTTGGATAAGTACATGAATAGGAAAGGTTTGGAGGGATATGGGCCAGGAGCAGGCAGATGGGACTAGTTTAGGTTAGGATTATGTTCAGCATGGACTGGTTGGACTGAAAGGTCTGTTTCCCTGCTGTATGACACTATGACTCTCCATATAGCTAATATGGTACACTCCAATCCAGGCAACAATCTATTTTGCACCCTTTCCAAAGTCTCCTCATCCTTCATATAGTGTGGCATTCAGAACTGCGCGCAGCACTCCAGACTTGGTCTAACTAAAGTTAGACCAAGTTGCAATATGAACTTGTTTTTATTCATTTATGGGATAAAGGTATCACTGGCTAGGCTAGAATTTATTGCCCCGCCTTAATTGCCCAGAAGGCAGTTAAAAGTCAACCACATTGCAGTGGGTCTGAAGTCACATGTAGGTCAGACTAGGTATGGATGGCAGTTTCCTTCCCTAAAGGACTTTCCAACTTTTACTCTCAGTGCTGCCAGCAATGAAGGCAAGCATGTCTTACATCTTCTTGACCCTGTATCCACTTGTATTGCCATTTTCAGGGAACTGTATGCCTAGATCCCTTTATATGTTGATGCCAATAAGGGTCCTGCCATTTACTGTATAATTTCCTTCTGCATTAGATCTTCTAAAATGCATCACCTTGTGTTTGTCCTGATTAAATTCCATCTGACATTTCTTCACCAAAGTCTCTAGCCTATCTACATCCTATTGTATCTTTTAGCCATCCTCCTCACTATCCACAGATCCCCCAATCTTTGAGTAGTCTGCAAATTTACTAATCAGACTACCTACATTCTCTGCTAAATCATTTATATATGTTACAAACAACAGGTTCCCATAACTGACCCCTGTAGAACACAACAGGCCTCAGATCTCCAAACTGAGAAACACCCATCGACAACTACCCTCTGCTTTCTCTGACCAAACTAATTTTGTATTCAACTTAACAATTCACCTTGGATCCCATGTGACTTAATCTTCTGAACCAGCATGAGGGATCTTGTCAAAAGCTTTAGTAAAGTCCATGTAGACAACATCCAATGCCCTACCATCATCAATCATCTTTGTCATTTTTTTCAAAAAACTTAATCAAGTTTGCGAGACAAAGATCTCCTCTGCACAGAGCCATGCTGACTGTCCCTGATAAGTCCATTCTTTTCAAAATGTGAGTAAGTCCTGTCTCTAAGCATCTTCTACAATAATTACCCTACCACTGATGTAAGGCTCACCAACCTATAATTTCCTGGATTATCCCCGTTACCCTTCTCAAACAAAAGAACATCATTGGCTATTCTCTACTCTTATCAGATCTAATCTTGTGACTAAAGAGGGTACAAAAATCTCTGTCAATGTTCCAGCAACTTCCTCCCTTGCATCCTTCAGCTCTTTCTTAATATCACAATCTCCCAGAAAACATACACCTCCCAAGTCTAATCATCGCCCATGGTCTTCTCTTTGATGCAAAATACTAATTAAAGGACTTCACCTAAGTTGTCTTGCTCTATGCATTAATTTCCCCCTTTGTCCTTGAATGAACCTACCCTTTCCCTAGCTATCCTCTTGCTCTGAATATACGTATGAAATGCCTTGGGATTCCCCTTAATCCTACTTGCCAAGGATATTTCATGGCCCCTTTTAGCCCTCATAATTCCTTATTTTACTTCTTTCCTGCTTCCTGTTTATTCCTCAAGAGCCTTGTGTAACTTCAGTTTCCTAAATCTTACATCTGCTTCTTTTTCTTTTATGATAAAACTTTCAAATTCTCATGTCATCCAGGGTTCCTGAATCTTACCATTCAGGAACACATTGGTCCTGAACTCTAATCAATTGGCCTTAAAATTTTTCCCACATGTCAGATGCGGATTTACTCTCAAACATTCAGTCTAATTTCTCCAGTTCCGGCCAAATATTGTGATAATTAACCTTTCCACAATTCAGTTTTTTTCACCCAAGGACAAGTATCACCTTTATCTTTAAGTGTCTTATAATCTATAGAATTATGATCATTCTTCCCAAAGTGCTTCCCCAGTGAAACTTCAATCACCTGGTCAGGCTCATCCTTCATACAAAGTCTATTGCTCCTTCGTTACTTGGACCATCTGCAAGTTGTTTCAAGAAACTGTCCTGGATATACCTATCAAGGTCTGTCCCTCTAAGTCCTGGCATTAAGGGAGTCCCAGTGAATAATCAGGAAGTTAAAATCATCCACTGCCATCACCTAAAACAATCACCTTCTTGTTTTCACATCTTTCCATGATCTGCCTACATATCTGCTCCTCTATCTTCCATTGGCTATTGGGAGGGCAATAATATAACCCCATTATAGTTATTGCACCCTTTTTGTTCCTAAATTCATCCCATATGGCCTCACTGGATGAGCCCTCCAAGATTTCCTCTATTAGTGTCACTGTGACATTCTCCTTAACCAGTAATGCAACACTTCACTCATTTTACATCCTTCTCTATCTTCTCTAAGCCCTGGAATGTTGAGTTGTTAGTCCTGCCCTTCTCTCAAACAAGTTTCTGTAATGGTTACAACATCAAAGTTCTGTGTACTAATGCAGACTCTAAGCTCATCTACCTTACCTGTTATATTCCTTTCATGAAAACAAACACACTTCAGACTGCCAGTCCCACCACATTCATTAGCATGATTCTACCTGTTCTTCTTATTAGACTTGCTTGACTTTAACTCCACCTTTTTCTCAATCACTCCACATGCTGACCCACTGCTGTGGTTCCCACCTCTCTGCCGCACTGTTTTAAACTCTCTCCAGCAGCACTAGCAAACCTCCTTGCAATCTATCTTTTTTTGTGCAGGCTCCTCCTGCACTGGAAGAGACCTTAATGCTGCAGATATCTGAAGCCCTCCCTCCTGCACCAGCTCTTTAGCCATGCATTCAGTTTTATTATCTTCCTATGTCTGGCCTCACTAGCACATGACACAGGAAGGAATTCTGAGCTTAAAAGTTCTGCTTTTCAACTTTCATATCTCTGTAATGTCTCTTTGCAGGATGTCATCTCTCTTCCTGCCTATGGTATTAGTACCAGTGTGGCAATAATTTGTAGCAGCTCATTCTCCACTTTCAGAATATCCTGTGCCTGCTCAGAGACATCCTTGATCCTGGCAGGCAAATCATTCTGGAGTCATGCTCATAGCCATAGAAATGCCTGTCTGTGCCCCAGCTATAGAATCCCCTTTCACTACACTTTGACTTTTCCTGCTGTATAATTGTAGTGTAACTGATCTGGCTGCTGTTGTTGTTTTCCCATGAGAGACCATTTCCCCAATACCATCCAGAATGGTATACTTAGCTGAAAAAGGAATGACCACAAGGGAATCCTGCACTGCCTCCCACCGCTCCTAGCAGTCATCCATCTATCTGGCTGAACTTTTGGTGTGACCACATCCCTGAAACTCCTCTCTATAAAACCTATTGCCTCCTGTATGCTCCTCAATGAGTCCAGCTGCTGCTCTAACCAATCCATTGGGTTAGAGAGGAGCTGGAGGTGGACACATTTCCTGCTGATGTACTTATCAGGGATATTTGAATTCCACACCCACATTTCACAGGAGGAGCATACCACTCCATTATTGCTATTACTATCCCTCTAGTAATTACTGGATTAAAAGAAATGGGAAAGCTTTACCTTGCCACTTACCCTCCTCAGTGAAGCCCAAGCCTGCAATTTGACCTCAACAGCAGGACATTGATCTCACTGCTGGGTCTAAGGCACGAGCAAAACCTCTAACAGCCCCTCTGTCCTTTTTTGCTTCAAGGAGAAAGGAAGGAGCGATAACTATTGTCATGTTTGAGGGTTTCACTGTTCTTTGACACAGGGTTCTCCATGATCCCCTTCTCAGCTGTGGTCAGCAAGGTGACTTCTCCCAGAATCCATCACAGTCAGTCCTCTCTTGAATGCTATTCCTCCTGTTGAGCATCAGATCCATTGCAATCTATTTCTCAATTGTGTTTAGCAAGGTAGCATACAAATATCTCATTTTTCAGGATTGCCTAAGCTATCAGCTGCTGTACAGGACCAAAGCTTTAGTAATTATTGTTTCAGAAAATACTATTTTGAGACATAGGTTTTGATTAATTGGAGACATGACATATGTTAAATTCAGCCCCACTTGAGAGGAACAGGTGGAACTAAGGTTCTCAAAAGTCTCCATCACTGGGGTTTTCCATGCCTCACATCTGGGTCTGTTGTAAATTATTTGATAGAGATTGATTGCTACAATTTTTCTACAAATTTATTATAGGAACAGAAGTAGGCCAAGCCTATTCCTCTGTTCAATTTGATCATCTGTGATCTGTATCACTGTATCATGTAACAGACAGGATAGTAAAAGGTGAACTGAATAATGAGTCTACCCCTCCCACTTCTCATGACCTCAGTGAGTTTATTAAGTCATTATTGAGAGTAAACCAGTTAAATAAGAGGACTTGACAAGGCCAATCCGTCATGCACCAACATAATGCTTATCATGTTTTGTCTACCGGAAGAACCTGCTAGCTCCCATATGTTCCTCTCGAATTCAACATTTGAAAAACTGACCTTTTTTGTTTAAGGGTAAAAAAGTTTTGATAAGCATCTGAAAATTCCAATAAAACAAGCTGATTCTATTCTGATTATAATCATTTATTCTTTATATCAGAAATGATGATAACAAAGAGCTCGTACTTTGACTGGAATATTTTTACCTTCCAGAGGCTGTGTGACCCATGTTCCTCTGTCAAAGCTATCTTCTGTTGGACTGATACTTGAGTTCACATCTACAGCTGGACTGCAGTAGACAACCAAATTTGTAGAAAGCAGAAATGTGTTCGATTGTTAGGAAGGAATTACCTGTCACTGGACTGATTAACAATAGAACTTGAATAATTCTTTTAATACAGGTATTATATTCATTTCAATATTTAATATGTAATTAATATTCACTGGGCTCACTTATTTTATCTAAGTAGTTTAACTGGGTGTTTTATTATGCTTAGATTTTAAGTGCATGCAGATCTTCCAACCTTTCCTGTCCTCTCCTTGGTTCCTCTAAAGCACAGGAATTAAACATTTATTTGACCCCCACATTTAAGATCCTGTGGTGACTAAAGGGAGAAAATGCCATAACACATAAAGCTTGTTATCTTGTATTTATGTTTTTATTAAGCAAAATTCTAGCTCACTCCATCATAGGTGAGTATGGGTGTCATAAGTTATGAAATGATCCCTAATGTTGCTACATAAAAATATAATTTCAAGATTTGAAAGCCTAAATAGGTTTGGAGCAAGAAAACGGCCAGTTGGTCCTCAAAGTTATTTTGTCCTAACGTGAACATACCTGGCCACATGGCTAAAGATTTCCTTCTGAATTATTAGTTGATCTCCCACAGAAAGAAAGACTGGCTTCCTGCTGTTTGTACTACTGCAACCTCTCAACTCAACACCAAAGCTGATTATCGAGGGGAAATGGATGATAAATTGGTTAGGTCATTCAGTTTTCACCTGTGGAGACTGCATTTAAATCCAGCCCAGGCTAATGAGATAAAAGTATCCTCGAGCCGCAATTGTAGGGTTCCCACAAGAAAAGGATTTTCCTTGCTTCAGAACCATTTTGGATGACACTGATTAACAGCGTGGAACTTCACTCAGTTTGAACCTAACTGGTGATCTACTTCTGGAAAGTCACAAATCTGGCTTGTGCAAGAAACAAAACAACAGCGATGTAGAATGGAGTGCTGCTCTGAGACTAGAGGTTCAATTGGCAAGATTATAAACATACAGTTGGGACAGGGTGATCTAGATGTGTTTGAAACTCTCACTGCATGGATAATATATTGTTTTCCAATCTCTAAAACTTTTCCACTGAAATATATATTATGATAAATTCCCATGGAATTGACTTAAGACTTGTAACAAAAGTAATTTACATAATTAGTGGCATTGCACAATCAATTTGTTAAAGGTTACTTTTCAATTCAATATTTCCCACTAAGAGTATACTATGGATTGTTGATTTTGTAACACAATGGCGATGTCCCTATGTCCGGCTTCAAGTCCCACCTGCCCTGGAGGTATGTCATCATAGATTTGAACAAGGTGATTAAAAATATCTATAATACAGATTGATTGATCATTCAAGAGTATTAATGGCTACACATGCAATGCTATTTCAGAACTGTACATCAAATTGAGTAATTTTATTAGAAGCTGTGTACAGTAATGCAAAAGTTAGTTCTTTATCAAGTTTGGGCAATTATTAAATTCCTTATCCAAGTATACACTTACTTGGCTTACAAGTCAGACAATACTGAAAAGGAACAAGAGCTGGTGAAGATTTTACATGGAGAAAGTGAGGTCTGCAGATACTGGAGATCAGAGCTGAAAAATGTGTTGCCGGAAAAGCGCAGCAGGTCAGGCAGCCCGAAACGTCGATTCTCCTGCTCCTTTGATGCTGCCTGATCTGCTGCGCCTTTCCAGCAACACATTTTTCAGTGAAGATTTTACATACCTTGAACTCACTATCATATTTTAGAGGCTTTTAACTATTGCAAATCCATTGCGTTCAGTTTTATTTTTCAATTTCTTATAGAGGGGAAATGAAAATTTAATTGGAAAATATCAAGTTGGCAGGGAAACATGCATTTTAGAATAATATTACTGAACAATATTACTGCTGTTCACTATGCCTAATGTTAGTAAACATAATAGTGGAATTATTTATAGTTTGAGTTGATGGAAAATTATTTATGGAAAGGGTAAATATCTTGTTAATGAGTTTTTAAAAAAGGTATTTGTGGCAAGTAAACATTTTCCCTTGCACATATATATGCACAGTTACCTGGAGAATAAATATTACTATGTGAGCTGTACAGTCAATCATTCATTAGTTTGGAAATGCACAAACAATTGAGTGTAGAGGACCTGTCCTAACTCATTACCAATAACATATCAGGTGTCAATGGCTGGGCCATCGTCTCTAATTGCCTTTGAGAAGGTGGTGGTGAGCTGTCTTCTTGAACCACTGCTACTTCCAGCCCACAATACTGTTAAGAAGGGAGTTCTAGGATTTTGATCCAGTGACACTGAAAGAACAGTAATATGTTTCCAAGTTAAGATTGTGAGTGGCTTCAAGGGGAACCTGCAGTTGGAGGTGTTTCCATATAACTCCTGCCCATGTCCTTCTAGATGGTAGTGGTTGTGTTTGAAAGGTTCTATCGAAATAGTCACCCAAGGCTGGAATCGAACCTAGGACTCTGGTGCTATGAGGCAGCAGTGCTAACCACTGAGCCACCGTGCCACCTGAATGACTTCTGAAAATACAAGTATGTATAATTAGTGGTTAGTCATTTATTATAACAACTTTAATTTATACAGCAACTTTAACATAGAAAAATGTTACAAGACCCTTCACAGAGTGAAAAGTAAGAGAAAAGTTGGATTCTGAGTCTACATGGAGCTACTAGAGGTCGTTTTCAAAGAAACTCTCAAGAGAGAAGCTGATAGAATTCCAGAATGTGGAGTTTAGGCAGCTGACAGCCAATGCAAGGGAAAAGAGAATAAGAAAATGAAATGGAAAATATGTGGAGCACTTTAATTGTGGAGGAGACTACAGAAATAGGAATAAAGAGGCCATAGATGGACTTGAACACCAGGATGAGATCTGTAAACCTAAAGTTTGTGGAATGGAATAATAGCTCAGCGAGGATGAGGCTGATAGGCAAGTGAGACTTGTGTGTAGAATAGGTTACGAGCAGAGCTTTAATCAACTTTCATAATTTGACTTTAATACCGGAGACTTTCATGGACTAAATTGTTTTTTCAGAAAAGAAGCTCATCTAAAATGGTTGCTGTGATCATCTGACAAGCCCAGGCGACACCCACACAGAAATAAAGTTGCCTTAGAATTATCATTTTAATCAGAAAGCTGGAAAACTCAGAAGTGTCAATAAATTTGCACCTACTGTTTCATTCACACTTGCCCGAAAACTTCATGTATTGAAAATAAATGTTACCCATGACATGATCAGTTTAGAGAAGCTAATGAAGCTAGACTGGGAATATACAAAGAACTAAAAGTCAGTCACTTGTTGTGAGAAAGAAAGCAACATGGACTGAATACAGAGATGACCCTCTCTCCCTCTCCTTCAATCTTTAACACTTGCTAATGAAAAGCAACCTGGAATAATAGCAATGATTTATTGAGGACTCTGTACATCTGGAACTTTACCGCTATGAAGGAAACAAAACAATAGCTAAACAACTGGGTGTCAGATTTCACTCACAATTCAAAGAATATAAAAGTAACTTTAAATTGCAGCTACCATTACTTTCCTGTCTGTAGCAGGTGCCACTCCTTCCACCTTCTTTAAGCTCATGAATTGTTTTTTTGTGTGTGTTTGTTTGTGTTTCTTTTTTTCCTTTTCAGGTAATAGAAGACCAGTCTCTTTCACTCAAAGGTTTTATAATTGTTTGGCCTTTATTTTTGATCTGGTCAACTCAACCAATTGAAGTACAATCACTTCATACAGTAAAAGGATAGATTAAACAATATTTGTTTGACTGACAGAGAAGGCATTGAAATGAGAGGAGCTTTGCTCTCTATTCATCAGATTGGAACAAGCTGTTAATCTGGAGAGCAATGGAATAATCAAAATTGGAGATGGCAAAGATACCTCCTTAAAAGGACACAAAGGTCACAAGATATGATATACTGCTAATAAAACTAATTGACTTCTGAACTCTTAGCAAAACTGAATAGCATCCAGTAAAAACTGTTCTCCTACTGTGAGCTGAAATCATTAATACTTTCTGGACTCCTGGCTCACCTTGTTTAAATATTAACATTTCCTCCTTAATTTTTAGGTTCTGAAAAATCTTACGAATATAAATTACATTTTGGTTAATTTTCTTCCCCTTTTGCTTGAGTATTTAGGGTGCATTCCTTCTGACATAATTCGTTGTATTCTGTTTTATTGATCTTCATATGCTCTTGAGTCAAAGCAATCGTTATTGCAAAAACTAATTTACAAATTTGTGATTTCTAATTCTTCACAATATTTCTATTCAATTCCACTCTGGTCTAACTTTAACACTAACCACTTATACTACAACTGAAAAATCAAGTTGCATTATTACTGCCATTACAATATTTTTCACTCTTTCTTATATTCTTTGCAAGTCTCCGCTGCCTTTTGCCTTTGTTACTCCCGAAAGCATAGCCTCAAGCCTTGCTGGTTTCTTATCGAGGCAAGTAATTCAGTGATGCAGAGAATCCACACCTAGAAAAGAAAAAGTTTAAATAAAAGCAAAACTAGTGGATGCTGGAAAGCTGAAATGAAAACATGAGATGATGGAAAATGCTACAGCTCTGGCGGCGTCTAAAGTTCTTCTAGAGAGATAATCTAAGCTTTCTTTGTAAAAAAAAGAAACATAGAAGATAGGAACAGGAGGCCATTTGGCCCTTTGAGCCTGCTTCTCCAATCATCACAATCATGGTTGATCATCCAATTAGCCTAATCCTGCTTTGTCCCCATAACCTTTGGTTCCATTCGCCCCAAATGCTAGATCTAGCCACCCATTGAATACATACAATGTTTTGAAAACAACTACTTCCTGTGGTAATGAATCTATAGGTTCTGGAGGAAGAGGAATGCTCCTTTAGGCCCCCGAAGGAAGGAAAATGAAAAACAAATCTGTTTCAATTTCCTCTGGGAACAGCGCAGTTCCCACAGACTCAGAGGCCAGAAAAGCCACTGTTACGTCTTACACAGGCCACCCAGTTGAAACTGCAGTCAGGTCTCATTGATCTCTTTAGGACCCGATATGGATAAGAGAAAAAGGACTCCACCAGAATCCAACAGATGTACTTTGTACTCACTTATTGGTTGAAGTAAAAAATTAGGAACACCTCATCCACCTGGAGACATCAGGTCACCATCATCTGTCACTAGCTTAGCTTTTGACATTGTTTTTCTCACTCTAATGAATATAACCAATTCTCCCATATTCATCAAAGATATTGTTCCTGCTCAGCAGTCCAGTTGTTGGACTTTCATTCTTGCACACAATGTCATTCAGAGTAAATGATTAACAACACCCTCCCAGTCACAAGGCTACTCTTGTCCTGATCATCAAAAACATTTATCTTTCCAATTTCCATATACTGTATGAGCAATAGCATTTCTACTTGTGAGTCAGAAAATTGTGTGATCATTGGAATACTGTTTCAGAAAAAGTTTGCAGCTGACCTTGAAACATAAAGAATCCTTAAGGGGCTTGACAGGGTAAATGCTGAAAGGATGTTTCCCCTCTGGGAGCATGGAGAACCAGAAGGCTTGCTCTCAGAATGGAAGGGTGCCAATTTAAGATTGAGATCAGGAGGAATCTCTTCTCTCAGAGAGTTGAGTGTTTTTGGAACTCTTTACCCCAGAGAGCTGCAGGTGCAGAAACCTTGTGTATATTTAAGGCTGAGACAGATTGATTCTTAATCAATGATTATGGAGAGAAGGTAAGAAAGTGGACGTGAGGAACGTTGGTTCTACCATGATCCTCTTCAATGGCAGAGTACAGACAGGAGGCTGTTCCTATTTCTTTTGGTAGGCTATGTAAAGTACGCAAGTCAAACCAAAGAAACTTATTACATTGTCCTCACGTTTCAACCATCAGAATTTCAAAAAGAAATGTTATGTTGTGATCAACTACAAAATCATGCCAACTTTTCAAATTATATTTACCATGAACAATAATTAACAGGAGTTTATAAATGATTAGCTACAAACAAAAATGAGATTCAATGAATAAATCCTGCGATGTTTAGGGACAGGTGTTTAATTTTTGGTCTCTAAAGCTCAACTACAAAAATGTAAATGCCATTTAATGTAAAGAATAGGATAATGTTAATATATTATTGCTTCTTAAAACTTTTCCAAATCCTGTATATAGAATCTCAGCTGATGTTAGATTTCAAAATACCAAGAAAATCAACATACAGTTAACAGCTATTGCTGTATTTTTGATAACGTTTTACTCCTCTATTGTTGATCTCAGTATTATGTGCAAAATTAAAGCTTTTATTTGTTTTAATAAGCTAGCCTTCCATTATTCTACACTCCAATGAGCACATTATTAGTGAGACATGAAGAAAGGTTTCTTCTGCTCTTCACAACAGCGACTGAAGAACAAAACCAAGTCTTTTTTCCTTTCACAGGATGTGGGTGCTGCTTACTGGACCAGCATTTATCGTCCTTCTGCAGTTGGCGATCAGAAAGCAATGGTTAGCCACCTCCTTGAATTCTGAAGTCTATTTACTCTCAGTGGACACATTATTCCATGATGAAGGGAGTTCTAAGATTTTGACCCAGTAACACTGAAGCAGCGAGATATTTACAAGTCAGGTTTGTGAGTGGCTTCAAGAAGAACCTGCAAGTGATGGTGTTCCCATATATCGGAGATTCGACGTTTCGGGCACAGGCCCTTATT
>NC_057712.1:90884818-90942351 GCF_004010195.1 Chiloscyllium plagiosum
GTCTGGAAGGCAATGTGTGATAATAGAAAGGAGAATATCCAAAAATAAAGAGTTGTCAGTACAAGAGGTTACATCTTTTTTTCTCTACACGGGATAGGGATTGTTTCAATATCCTAAACATGCCACAGGGGAATTGGTCACTGATTGGGATTTTCACTTAACCTGCACTGAGACGCAGTTGTAGAATCAAAGAATTGGTTCAGTATAGAAGGAGGCCATTCAGCCCATCATGACTGCTCTGGCTGTCTGAGCATTTTAGCACCAATCTCCTGCCTTCTCCCTCTAACCATGCACATTGCCTCCTTTCTGTTATGATAATAGATCAGAACCCTGAAGTATTCATAGACTTTTTTTCACTTTCAACTCCAAATTGGGTTGTATTTAAAAGAGAGGACTGCTGCAGAAAACTGCAGATTTAGTTTGATGACTGTGTGACAAAGTCATGTGTGAACCCAAAGAAATGTTGCACAGATAAACTATCATGGAAATTTAAAACAGAGAGACTGAACAAGAAGAATTAATGAGGGGAAAATGACTATCTCTCCCCTCTCATCAGAAAGCCACCTCTTGCAGACATATCTGTTTTACCTTCCAGGAATACACAAGACACAAGGGGTTAATAAGTCAATTTCAATTATACTGGAGAAGAATAGTGGGACTGAACTTACCCATGTATATCATCCTGAGATTGAGCAATATGCTGCTGTGATGTTCATAGTAAAGACCTATACCCTAATTGCCCGCATTACAGGTAAAGATCCTTTCTAATTTGAAGTGCTGCAAACCAGTTAAAAAGGAAACAGGGCAACAAAAGACTCTCCTTCTCCCTCTGGATGCTGTAATTCAATTGTAGTCAAAAGGAATCAGAACTAAGAATTTAAATCAAACTACAAAACTAAGAATCGTGAAGCCAACTGTTCACCTATCAAGGTCAATGCTGCCAGTAAGCTTCATCAGGAATAGAGGCAGGAAGCCTCCAGTGTGGAGAGATAAATGAGGGCGGATGCTGGGGAGAAGGTGGCAAAGAGTACAATAGGTGGATGGAGGTGGGGATGGAGGTGATAGGTCAGAGAGGAGGCTGGAGCAAATAGGTGAGAAGGGAGATTGGTAGGTAGGACAGGTCATGAGGACAGTGCTGAACTGGAAGGTTGGAACTGGGGTGAGGTGGGGGGAGGGGAAATGATAAAACCAGTGAAATCCACATTGATGCCCTGGGGTTAAAGTGTCCTGAGGCGGAAGATGAGGCGTTCTTCCTCCAGGTGTTGGGTGGTGAGGGAGCAGCAGTGGAGGAGGCCCAGGACCTGCATGTCCTCGGCAGCGTGGGAGGGGGAGTTGAAATGTTGGGCCACAGGGTGGTGGGGTTGATTGGGGCGGATATTCCGGACATATTCTCTAAAGCACTCTGTGAGGAGGCGTCCAGTCTCCCCGGTGTAGAGGAGACCGCATCAGGAGCAATGGGTACAATAAATGATATTGGTGGATGTGCAGGTGAAACTTTGAGGGATGTGGAAAGCTCCTTTGGGGCCTTAGATGGTGGTGAGGGAGGAGGTGTGGGCACAGGTTTTACAATTCCTGCAGTGGCAGGGGAAGGTGCCAGGACGGGAGGGTGGTTTGTTGTGGGGCATGGACTTACCAGATAGTCATGGAGGGAACGGTCTTTGCGGAAAGCAGAAAGGGGTGGGGAGGGAAATATATCTCTGGTGGTAGGGTCCGTTTGGAGGTGGCGGAAATGTCGGCTGATGATACGGTTAATGCAAAGGTTGGTAGGGTGGAAAATGAGGACCAGGGGGATTCTGTCCTTGTTACGGTTGGAGGGGTGGGATTTGAGGGCGGAGGTGCAGGATGTGGATGAGATGCGTTGGAGGACATCTTCAACCATGTGAGAAGGGACATTGCGATCTCTAAAGAAGGAAGCCATCTGGTGTGTTCCGTGGTGGAACTGGTCCTCCTGGGAGCAGATACGGTGGAGGCGGAGGAATTAGGAATACGGGATGGCATTTTTGCAGGAGGTAGGGTGGGAAGAGGTGTAATCCAGGTAGCTGTGTGTGTCGGTGGGTTTGTAAAAAATGTCGGTGGCAATTCGGTCGTCATTAATGAAGATGGGGAGGTCCAGGAAGGGGAGGGAGGTGTCAGAGATGGTCCAGGTGAATTTAAGGTCAGTGTGGAATCTGTTGGTGAAGTTGATGAATTGCTCAACCTCCTCGTGGGAGCACAAGGTGGCGTCGATGCAGTCACCAATGTAGCGGAGGAAGAAGTGGGGAGTGGTGCCGGTAACTACGGAAGACGGACTGTTCTACGTAGTCAACAAAGAGACAAGCATAGCTGGGGCCCATACAGGTGCCCATGGCTACCCCTGTGGTCTGGAGGAAGTGGGAGGATTCAAAGGAGACATTGTTAAGACCAGTTCAACCAAACGAATGAGAATATATCAGTGGAAGGGTACTGTTGGGGACGTCGGGAGAGGAAGAAACGGAGGGCTTGGAGGCGTTGGTCATGACGGATGGCAGTTTAGAGGGATTGGATATCTAACTTGAAGATGAGGCGTTGGGGGCCGGGGAAACGGAAGCCTTAAAGGAGGTGGAGGGCATGGCGGTGTCTCAAACGTGGAGAGTTCCTGGACTGGGGGGATAGGACAGTATCGAGGTAGGTGGAGATGAGTTCGGTGGGGCAGGAGCAGGCTGAGACAATGGGTCGGCCAGGGTGGTCAGGCTTGTGGATCTTGGGAAGGAAGTAGAATCGGACGGTGTGGGGCTCCCGAACTATGAGGTTGGAAGCTCTGGGTGGGAGATCTCCTGAGGTGATGTGGCTCTGTATGGTCTGTGAGATGATGGTTCAGTGATGGGGGGTGGGGTCATGGTCGAGGGGGCGTTAGGAGGAGGTGTATTTGAGTTGGCATCTGGCTTCAGCGGAGTAGAGGTCAGTACGCCAAACTACCACTGCATTCCCTTGATCTGCCGGTTTGATGGTGAGGTTGGGATTGGAGCAGAGAGAGTGGAGGGCTGCGCGTTGTGATGGTGAGAGGTTGGAGTGGGGGAGGGGGTAGACAGGTTGAGGCGGTTAAAGTCTCGGCAGCAGTTGGAAATGAAGAGATCGAGGGCGGGTAATAGGCCAGCACGGGGTGTCCAGGTGGATGGAGTGTGTTGGAGGCATGTGAAGGGGTGCTCGGAAGGTAACGGTAGTCCTGATTGTAAAAGTAAGCTCGGAGGCGGAAGAGGTGTTCGACGTCACAGCGTGTATTAAATTCATTGATGCATGGACGGAAAGGGATAAAGGAATGAGGCCTTTGCTGAGGACTGATCGTTCGTCCTCAGTGAGGGGAAGGTCTGGGGGGATGGTGAAAACTCGGCAGGGCTGGAAGCTAGGACCTGGGACCTGGTGTAGCTGGGAGTAGGGGTGCAGCCTGTAACTGGAGTGGGCGTGGTGGTGGGGGAATGGGAGTGGAGTCATGAGCAGGGGTGATGTTCCCCTCAGGGTTCTGGGGGCGTGGATGGTGACTGTGGGATCTGCGGACTGCGTGTCGGCAGAATGCAGGTGAGTGGCGTTGATGTGGGCGGAAGTGATGGTGAACACGGCAGTAGAGGGGACAGAAGTCATTGAACATGTGACATCAGCGATGAAGTGGGAGCGGAAGTGATGTCACGTGTGGTGCATGAGGAATCGTGAGGGGGGGAAGTGGCTGTGGAAGTGACCATGATGGTGGCGGAAGTGATGTCATTGATCACCGTGGGGATGGTAGCTGTACCAGCCACATGGCAAATGGCATATTCCAGAGGTCGGGGGAATCTTCTGGAATGTTTGAGGAGCACTGGTTAGGGAGGTGGGTGTATAAAAGTTTGTTGTACTTATAGTTTTTGGTGTTTGAGATGGTGTTGAAATACTATTTGTTGAGAGTATGAATTCTTCTTAGAATATAGTACAGAAGGGGTCCTTTGCAGTTCTGAGAGAGTGTGGCCCTCAACTGAGGCAGGGCTGACTGTAGAGAGGTTAGGTGCCGCCGCATGGCTGCAAGTGTGGAGCGAAGGATCCTGAAGGAGAACTGTTGCTGGTGGTTTTGAATCTAATTGTTAATTGTTAATTCAAGTAAATCTGTTTGGATTGGCTCCTTATGGAACAATATTTTATGTGGGTCTGGGAGAAGACATCTGCAGGGAAGGGATCTTTTTTAAATTAACTTTGTGGTGAATAAATAAGAGCCAGTTCATTCTTATCTGGAAATTTCACAGTTTGGGAGGTAGAAGACAGAGGGTGATGGCGGAGGGTTGCCTTTCAGACTGAAGGCCTGTAGCCAGTGGAGTGCCACAAGGATCAGTGCTGGGTCCACTGCTTTTCATCATTTATATAAATGATTTGGATGTGAGCATAAGAGGTATAATTGGAAAGGATAATGGATGGGTCGCCTACTATAGTGTTGTTGGTTGCTGTACCGAGAATAAGCAGCAGGGGTTGGCCTCGAGGCTAGCCTGGGTCCCTTGGCTTCTTAGCCTGCCACTGGATTCCAACATAGATTAGGGACAAAAAAACTGCAGATGCTAGAATCCAAGGTGGACAAGCAGGAGGCTGGAAGAACAGAGCAAGCCAAGCAGCACCTGGAGGTGGAGAAGTCAACGTTTCATGTCCAACCTCCAGGCAAGCTGCCTCCTGCTGATTCAGAAAACTCAACCTGTTGCTGTTAAAAAGGCTCTTAACAAGCTTTACTAGCTTGACCAGCTAGCATCTGGATTTAGACCAAAGAATAGCAGTCAGTTCAGGCAATATCTGTAGAGAGAAACAAAGTTAATATTTCAGGCTGATGACCTTTCATTAGAACTGTAGAAACAAAGAAATGTAATTGTTTTTAAGCCAGTGGAAGGCGAGAGGATTAGGAAGAACAAAGACAAATGTCTACAAAATGGTAAACACCATGAGAAACTCAATAACACAGTGCCACAGCCAGAGATAGCAGATATAGTGAACAAAGAAAGTTTTGTGTACAAATTAAAATAAAAGAACAAAATGGAGGCAAAGATTATGATTCAAAATGCTGAACCCAATTTTGCATGCAGAAAGATAAGGAGATAAGATAGACAGAGATGAGGAGAAATATTTCTGTCAGAAGGTTGTTAATGTGAAAAAAAAAGAGAATGCTGGAGAATCTAAATAGGTCTGACAGCATCTATGGAGAGAGGGAAACAGAGGTAAGGTTTCGAGATAAGGATGAGTGTTCATCAGAACTGAACAAGTTTGGAAAATGTTTTATCTTAATACTTTTGACAACGGCAGAGGGCCAGTGCAAAGTTAATGGTGGAGAAAGGAATAAAAGAGTAAAGTGGCTGAGCTGGATCTGAGGGGGCTGGCAGCTCTGGGAGACGGACCACTTCCCTCAGATCAGATGGCCATGTTGACATCAGCCTCTTCATTGACCGCTGCCTGTAAAGAAGCTGCCCAGGGTCCTGCTGCTTATCATTCTGTGCTCAGCTCCCAGTTTTGGTGCCAGGACAACAACACTGGATCATGAGCATCCATGGTGAACATTATTGGCTCAAGTCTCAATGTCCCCGATTCATAATCAGGTTTTCGAAGCGAACACCAGTTTGCAAACATAAAGGAAAAAGCAACTTACAATATAACAGAGATGGTGCCCCTTTAAGTGTGTTGGACTAAAAACAACTCATTAAAAATAGCAGTTCTTGCCCATTTCAGTCCTGCTGCTCAAGAAGAATTGAAGTGCCTGAAGGTGACTATTGCTGGAGATACAGAATTCCAGGGAGGAACCAACCTCCACATGACATGGATCCAGCCCCCTCAGTCGCTGCATATCTTGTGCAGCAGTCCACAATTCTGGCACAAGTTTGTTTCACTTTCTCCCCATGATATATCAAATGTTCCGCATCATCTCCATTAGATGCTTCTTTTGAATGTCTTTTTCTCCCTGAAAGATTGTGGATTCAGATGGCGTCAACTTTGCTTCCCTATTCCTTCTGTCAGCACACAGCAGTGAGCTCTCCTCGAAGTACAGAAGTGTTATTCTGTGCAGATTAACTGCAGCTCAAATTAGTGTATTTAATGCAAAGAGAAATGTGCGCTAGCCATTTTTTGCCACATGCTTCACAATAGCCCTTTAAAAGACAAGGAACACATAAGGAGCTCCCAATTATTTGCTCATTCCTGGAACTAATTTCCATTACATTGCTAATGCGATGCCGGCACCTCACATAGTGCGCACAGAAGGTGATTTACTGATGGCTCAGAATGGTTTATGGTTTAGATAAAAACACAAAGAGTTTACAGATTAGCATCATACCTGTGTGAGCTATTTGTAAAGTAATCTCACAACTCTGTGCAGTCCCCAGACACCTTAATTACATAGATTTCAAATAGTCAATTTAAAGATACAATGGCATTTGTTTCAATTGTTCCTTTTGTTAAAATGTCCCATATGCACTAAGATGTACCATAAGTTCCTAACTTCCATGTTCATTCTTTGTGGCTTTGCTTTATATTGGTGACAGCCTCCAGAAATGGCATAGGAGATCTTGAGACTTGTTTTACAATTTTTGGTGGTGTGAGTGAGACAGAATGGAAAATGAGTACTCCACTTGCTCTTGTCTCTGCCATCTCAGCTCAGTAAGGCCAGTATTAGGGCCTCTGGTAGGAAGTGGCCAATCAGCAGAGCAAAGAGGAAGCTGGGTGCCCAATCAGACATCCAAAGCAGGAGGCTGGAAGAACACGGGAAGCCAGGCAGCATCAGGAGGTGCAGAAGTCGATGTTTTGGGTGTAACCCTTCTTCAGGATTGGGGGTAGGTGTGGGGGGACGTGCAGATAAAGGAGGAGGCAGGAGCAGGGTAGTGAAGTGGGGATAGGTGAACACAGGTAAAGGGTACAACCTGGTTGGTCAATGGGAGGAATGAACCCAGTTGGTGGCAGGGACCAGTGGAAGGGAGGGGGAAGGGGCTGGGAAGGGGTTCAGGGAATGGGGAGGGTCAGACATTTTCGCCTGGATGTCATGAAGGAGGCAGGAACAGGAAGTGGGTCACAGCCACCGATCTAAAGCTAGGCTGGCCTCTCAAACACTCTTTATTTCTAATGCCAGGCTCAAAATTGTTAAAAGTTGTTGAAAATCTAAAATCATAGCAATGTTGCTACCCTCATTAGCAAACACTGCTGCTACCTGAAGCTATGTTTCCAGTGGAAGGTTTTTATGTCCATCCTTGTGCTGCCTCCTCATGCTCGGCATAAAGACCACACAAATTCTTTGCAATCATTCTTGTCAAAAAATGTCAAGGTCAAGAAAAATTGCATCAAATTGGATCTTTAAGAAGCTCAATACTTTGTAATCAGTGATTTGAAAACGACAGGAGTGCTTCTGATTTCTGTATCCACTCAACCTCCATAATAATCAGACCAGTGTGATGATATCCAGATATTAATACACTGGGTCCAGCTCTTTGCAGGCTGTCCTACAAGTCAAATTTGACCACGGCAAAAATTCGGACCCAAAAATCACTTCACTAGTTCCTGGAGAACGAAGTATCCACTTATGGGACAGAGTAAATTATAACGTAGAAGACATTTATGGCATGATAAAACATTATCAAAGGAATTCTTCCATAGCTTAGAATATAAGACTCCTACAAAATTGAGCTTCATCAAGATTGTTTTCAGGTTGTTACAGAAAAATCGTAAAACTTGAAATTTCCTCATTCAATTACTTTAAGTTGGTCACTGGGAGTTCAAATTTGGTTATCGACCTCTACAAGAGTGATATCTGTGTTATGGTGTGTGAAGTTGCTGCCAGTTTCAACAATGTAATGCCAGTGAATGTTTAACATGACAATGATAATACCCCTATAAGATCATGTGACAAATAGCAAAACCATCCCAAAGATTAAAGTATAATAAGTGATGGATGACCACAGAATAGACTTTAATATATATCAACCTAAACAGCTAGTTGAAAGGTTGTGCTAAAGCTGATAACAGACTGGCTGGAATGTTTTTTGCCTACTGGTTTTCCCATCCACAAGAGAGCACAAAGGTAAATCCAGGATGAAAACATACTTAGTAAGAAAAATCACAACAAACTGTTGGCATTGCAGTTCAATGAAAAATTTGCAGATTGATGAGATAATACCCTGTTGCAGTATCCTGTACTGAAGCTGGCATCGTTCCACATTGTATCAAAACTCCTCTCTGGAGATCTCACTCCAGCTAACTTGAAGAAATGACAGAAGTCACATGACACCAGGCTATAATCCAAAAGATTTATTTGAAATCACAAACTTTAACATGTGTAACTGTGACACCAAATATAAACAGAATGCCAAATTAAGTTAGGATATATGGCTCAGGAATTATGACTGTAGAAGAGTTTCAATTTTTTCCAAAAAACTTTTATAAACAAAGTAATTACTTGAACTTTATTCCAGACTTTTCAAAATTGTCTTGTTTTCTTTCCTGTGCTAATATGCAACATTTACTAATTATGTAAACTATGAAAATCCTTCCTTAATAATACCTTGTTGAGGCGATTCCATCCTACTTCAGACAGTGATAGACGAAAATTCAAAATAAATGATCCAAATTGTTTTGTACTTAGAGCTGCACATGAGAGTGGTGCTCATGAAATAGGAATCTCTCTTCAAAGGGAACATGTTTCAATTGCAGGCAGTAGGCATACATGAGGTTAGTGGGAAGGAAGTAACACAATGTTAGGGAGGAAATCTCAAATATTCTACATAAATAAAATTGTAAAAGGTGACCTGAAAATTCCATCAATATTGGGTGAACTTTCTATGCTTTAATGGAATGTGTTTGTTGCAATTACTCAAGCAAAGGTTATTTCATGTAAGTTGACCTGATGTTTGACCAAAGTATCGTTCATTTTTTTAAGTATAAGTCTATCCCAAGTTTTAAAAAGCACTGTACACTTATCTTTGGTTTGTTGCTCAAGTCAAACTCCCCTGGCACCTAGGAAATAGAATCACTGAGGAGCACACCTTTGAAGCTGGCTGTTCAGTTCCTTGTGTCTGTGTATTTTTGGTTGCTTGGCACTACTTTGGGGGACAGGGTTGGTGGAAACAGTCTCCAGACTGACAACTTTACTAAAGCTAAGTGATGGGAGAAGGTAATTTCAAACTCTCCATAACATTACTCACAGAAGAAGTCTGCTCCCGTCTTTTTGTCTAAATATTTAACTTAGCTCAAAGTTTGTGCGAAGATTTGTAGCTCGGGTGCTCGTTGTTGTGGTTCTGTTTGCCGAGCTGGAAGTTTTTGTTGCAAACGTTTCGTCCCCTGGCTAAGCGACATCATCAGTGCTTGGGAGCCTCCTGCGAAGCGCTTCTTTGATGTTTCCTCCGGTGTTTATAGTGGTCTGTCCCTGCCGCTTCTGGTTGTCAGTTTCAGCTGTCCGCTGTAGTGGTTGGTATATTGGGTCCAGGTCGATGTGTTTGTTGATGGAGTTTGTGGATGAATGCCATGCCTCTTGGAATTCCCTGGCTGTTCTCTGTCTGGCTTGCCCCACGATAGTAGTGTTGTCCCAGTCGAATTCATGTTGCTTGTTGTCTGCGTGTGTGGCTACTAACTTAGCTTAGCTTTTCCATAAATCCATACGGTATTAATTTTTAAATGTGAACCAACACTTGTCCTATCATTATAGTTTGAATGTAGCTTCCTTCTTAATCTCTCTTCAATGAAGACTTTCATTTCCACAGATGCTAAAAAAGGTTCAAATGGAGCACAAACATGAACATGGACTGGTTACACTGAATAGCCTGTTTCTAGGACATATATTCCATGTAGCTTCGAACTTACCTAAATCACTTTCAAACACAGTAGAAAATTCTATTTTATCATGGTCACTCTTCCTTACAGTCTGCTTTACAACAAGTTATTAATATCATTTTTTATTACACAACACTAGATCCAAAAAAAAATCCACAGTTGGTTCCTTAACATTCTAAGCCAAATATTGTAAATATTCCAAGAATTCACCCTTTGCATTATTACGACAGATTTGAATTATCCAGTGTATATTTAAGATTAAAGTGCCCTATGGTTAATGTAAGACTCTTACTACATGTAGAATTAACTTTCTGATTTACACTGTGCCCTATACATTAAAGATTGTTAGGAACTATGAACAACTCATCAGTGTTTTTGCTTTTTGTTGTTAATATTGGTTCTGATTTTCTCTGCTAAGATCCTTTCTTTCAACTGTTTTTATCCCAACTTATTCCATTAGATCATTATATGTGTGAAGGGTCTGATATGAAATTTGGCAATTAAAATCTCATAATCAACATCATCTATTTGATTCAGCCTCAGTGCACGCAGCTTATGGCTAAGAGTTAAATTTGCCCTGCTATTTTGCTTTGGATACTAGAAGCCAAAGGAAAAAAGCCATTCTGACCCTCAAGACTAGACTTTCCACTGACCCTATTCAGTTTACGTTATTAGATTTGAAGGGAAGCTCATCACAGATATTCTCCCATTTCCAAAAGTAATGAAGCAAATCTCAAGGACATTAATGCGAAAGAAAAATACTGTGAATGCTAGAAATATGAAATATAACCTGAAACAAAAACAGCATTTATAACCTGTTCAGTTTTTAATTTATACACATTAATCTAACACTGTTAACCACTGTTTAGTAACATATTTAATCATGCATCACTGCATATAGGGGAAACTGGATAATTACAGGAGGCTTAAAGAAGGAAAGGGATATATTGATAGAGTAAGATTAAGTAAAATGCGAGGAAAATCATGTGGAGCATAAACTGGCACAGAATTATTAGGTGGAATGACGTGAAATTTTTCTGTTGTTATATGCAAATCTATGTATCGTAAAATTACTATCTACAGATAGTTCACTCCCTCCTTCCAAAAATAATGTTGTATTAAAGAATAGATCCATCTTTCATGGATTTAAGTTGCCTTCTTGCACATTTAAAACACAAGATTGAATTTATCAGAAAGTGACAAAGTGACATTGATATAGCACAATACCATACAGCAACATGTCCAACAGATTGACTGATTACAGCTGGTGACCATGACAAGCTGCCTGGCTTTATGTCTGCACTAAAAGACAAGGCAACAGTTAAGTATTGCGAGGCTTTAAATTTGGGCTGAAGAGACAAAGCACAAAAAGGCAAGGCATTGCTGTCAGCATCTAAGCAGGCACAAAGTGAGTGAGTGTAAGAGAGCAAACAAGGAGCTCTGAGAAGCAGCCTGGTCAAATCCACAAGTTGAGTCCCTGTCCTGCATATGAAATGTCCAGAGAACAGCATGACAATGAAAGATGTGGTTTGCACCAAAGTGTTGCACTAAAGTGCAGAACTGCATTGGAGATGTACCATGAGGGTGCAGTGAGACTTATACATGTCAGATGTCAACTCTGTGGACAGGGGGTATGGGTAGTCACTGCATATGGAATGTGCCCTGAGGTGTTAGTGACTGATGCCCAAGATGAAGGCCTGGGGGAGGAAGCAATGAACTGAAGTCACCAGCTATTTGTCCTGGCTTTCAAGCTGGGAATTGTTGCTGTCTAATTTCTATCCAGCAGGTAAAAGAATGGGAAACTGCATATCAATGAGGCAAGATTATGCAATAATAGAATGCTAAAACATGCAAGTAGATGCAAATAGGTCTCTGGCTGCTCATTTGCACGATTCACATCTTGCCATTCAACACTTGGTTGCAAAACCAGACATGATTTTCTCAACAATCAACAGAATCTCATTTCTGCTGATCAAACCTTATTTTCCCAACTGACCAGCCATTGTCCACCTTGTGCAAGAGCTAGGGAAGATTCCATCCATTACCGTTCTGAAGGTCTATCTGTGTGAGTGTCAGGACTGTACTACATTGTCCTGACATAAAATATATTTGCAGAATATACAAAATTGTTATTAATTTACCATTTTATAAATCATTTTTGTTAACTGTGCTGAAAGGCATTTCATTGTATTTAATAATTTTGAAAACATGGATATAGTCTGCTTAACTGCAGTTTACTGGAAGAAGTTACTGTTATAATATGCTGCACCATAGTATAAAATGATGCTGCAAGAAAGCAGTTCACCGCCACCTTCTCAAGTGCACTTAGGGATGGGAATTAATGTTGGCCTAGCTAACAATACACACACTGTGTGAATATATTTTTAAAAAGGAGGAACGTTTTATTGCACTCATAATCTCAAGCAATTCAACAAGCAGTAAGTGGAAAGCGAAAAAGTTGCTCTTCGGTTGGAGTGGATGAATGGCTTACCCCCACTCCTGAATTGCATTTTTGCATGTTCATAGAATTTAAAGACCAACAAGCATCCAGGAAAGCTACAGAGCTGAGGAGGAAACATCACTGCACAGAAAGCTCTTCCAGAGAAACGACCAAAACATGAAGTCTTAAGAACGGATTTACAGTCAATAATGCAGGAAACAAACTATTAAAGAAGGAGTTAGAGCAGTAAAAGTCCACTGGCACCTAAAGGAAAAAATCCAAATTGAATACCCACAAAAAGTAACCTTTTACAAAGCCTTAAGGAAAGGAACAAAAATGTAAAAACTAGGCACGGGAGCATAATCAATTCTAACAGAGAATTAACAAATTTCTGAACAATATACTTACTGACAAAGTTAACAGCAGAAATTTAAGACAATTCTTCAGCACAAGCTTAAATAATATTGATTGACAAAGGAAAATAAAAATTGGGAATAAGAATATATTATTGAAATTCAAAGTATCAGAGTCCTAACAGTGAAGTTAGTGAAATCTTTATTAGTTTAATGATTGAATAGTAATTTCAAAAGATTTGATAACCAAGAATTTTTATTAATTTTATTCATTAAAATATGAAAAATCATATAACAAAAGAAGGCATGAATCAGATCAGGTGATGTCAAATTCAGCACAAAAAAATTCCTAAAAATGAAAAAATATCAGTCCAAACAATTTCACAGCAGAAAACTTTGACACAATCAAAAAAAAAATCATTTTATCTTATTCATTGATGACATTTTTAGGAAGTTCTATCACCGATCCTTTGGAAATACGTCAGCCATCTTAAAACAGGAAAATAAACAGAGATGGCTGGAAAACCTCAGCAGGTCTGGCAGCATCCATGAACTGAGAAATTGAGTTAACGTTGAGTTTGATATGATTTCTTCGGAACTTTGCTTTTATCGGAAAAGGAGTATTCTCATTTTTTCTATGAAGATGCCAAATGGTAAAGGAAAACCAATTTTTTTACATTAAAACAGAATTGAAAATGGCAGAAACTTCAACGGCTTTCAATTTTCATACACAACAAAAGTTCAGCCACAACTTTAATGAATAAAAAGCATTTCAAGGCAATTAAATGATTATAATGCAAGGAGATCAAAGTCCTAACAATATTCTTCCAAATCAAGAAAATAATTAACAATACCGCATACTTATCAACTATCAAACAATGTAACAAAATTCACCTACACCAAACATTCCAGTAAAAAATATGGTATTTTCAGATCCATTTGAATGATCAGTAACATAGAAAGAGCAATTCCAAAGATTTCAAACAGCTTCTGGATTACACATTAAATCAAATGAAGAACAGATTAGCACTTTGCTCTATTATACAGGAAGGTAATCAGATCACTAGTTATGCAAATAACAAATAAATGAAAAACAACTTACATTTGACAATCTTCCAGCAGATTTTGATCAATTTTCCACTTCCAGAACATTTAGACTGTGGCGGGACCAGGAGAGTCTGTGAGTAGCCTCATTAAAGATCCTTAAGTACACCCTCAACCATGCAGGTATTGAAACTTACGACAAGAACTCATGAACAACAAAATTGTCATTGATCTTCTTCATCAAGGGTATCTAATGCTAGATCAAACAGACCAAATAGCAATGGATTCAGTGTCTCAAAATTTTTTAAAAGAGTGTTAAGACAATGCACAATATTCTACATAGGGTGTTGACTACTTAAACTAAAGAGTCATGGGGTCACAGAGTCATAGAGATGTACAGCATGGAAACCGACCCTTTGATCCAACTTGTCTATGTCAACCAGATATCCAAAACTGATCTGGTTCCATTTGCCAGCATTTGACCCATATCCCTCCAACCCCTTCCCATTTATGTACCCTTACAGATGTATTTTAAATATTGTAATTGTACCTACCTCCACCACTTCCTCTGGCAGCTTGTTCCGTACATTCACCACCCTCTATGTGAAAAAGTTGCCACTCAGGTCTCTTTTAAATCTTTCCCTATTCACCTTAAACCTATGCCCTCTAGTGCTGGACTCCTGTACTCTTGAGAAAAAGACCTTGGCTATTCACTCCACCATATCCCTCACGATAAACCTGTATAAGGCCACCCCTAAGCCTCTGATGTTCCATGGAGAATAAGCCCCATTCTATTCAGACTCTCCCGTTGGCATAACCCCCCCCAATCCCAGCAGGATCCTTGCAAATCTTTTCTGAAACCTTCCAAATTGTCCTGTACAGCAGCAACATGATGCCTCAACTCCTGCACTGACCAATTAATTCAAACATGTCAAACGCCTTTTTCACCATTCTGCCTACCTGCAGTTCCACTTCCAAGGAACAATGCATCTATACCCAATAGATCTCTTTGTTGATCTCCAGGGCCCTATCATTAACTGTAGAAGTCTTGCTCTGGTTTGCCTTACCAAAATGCAACATCTCACATTTATCCAAATTAAACTCCATTGGCCACTCCTTGATCAAGGTTCTGTTGTACTGTGAAATACCTTCTTCACTGTCCACTATACTTCCAATTCTGGTGTCACTTGTAAACTGACTAACCATACATAGAGTCATAGAGATGTACAGCATGGAAACAGACCCTTTGGTCCAACCCGTCCGTGCCGACCAGATATCCCAACCCAATCTAGTCCCACCTGCCAGCACCCGGCCCATTTCCCTCCAAACCCTACCTATTCTTATACCCATTCAGATGCCTCTTAAATGTTGCAATTGTACCAGCCTCCACCACATCCTCTGGCAGCTCATTCCATACACGTAAGACCCTGTGTGTGAAAAAGATGCCCCATAGGTCTCTTTTATATTTTCCCCTCTCACCCTAAACCTAGTTCTGGACTGTCCCACCCCAGGGAAAAGACTTTGCCTATTTACCCTATCCATACCCCTCATAATTTTGTAAACCTCTATAAGGTCACCACTCAGTCTCCAACGCTCCAGGGAAAACAGCCCCAGCCTGTTCAGCATCTCCCTATAGCTCAAATCCTCCAACCCTGGCAACATCCTTGTAAATCTTTTCTGAACCCTTTCAAGTTTCACAACATCTTTCCAATACAAAGGAGACCAGAATTGCGTGCAATATTCCAACAGTGGCCTAACCAATGTCCTGTACAGCCACAACATGACCTCCCAACTCCTGTACTCAATAATCTGACCAATAAAGAAAATGCCTTCTTCACTATCCTATCTACCTGCGACTCCACTTTTCAAGGTGCTATGAACCTGCACTCCAAGGTCTCTTTGTTCAGCAACACTCCCTAGGACCTTATCATTAAGTGTATAAGTCCTGCTAAGATTTGCTTTCCCAAAATGCAGCACCTCGCATTTATCTGAATTAAACTCCATTTGCCACTTCGCAGCCCATTGGCCCATCTGGTCCAGATCCTGTTGTAATCTGAGGTAACCCTCTTCGCTGTCCACTACATCTCCAATTTTGGTGTCATCTGCAAACTTACCTACTGTACCTCTTATACTCGCATCCAAATCATTTATGTAAATAACAAAAAGTAGAGGACCCAACACCGATCCTTGTAGCACTCCACTGGTCATAGGCTTCCAGTCTGAAAAACAACCCTCCACCACCACCCTCTGTCTTCTACCTTTGAGCCAGTTCTGTCTCCAAATGGTTAGTTCTCCCTGTATTCTGTGAGATCTAACCTTGCTAACCAGTCTCCCATGGGGAACCTTGTTGAATGCCTTACTGAAGTCCATATAGATCACATCTACCGCTCTGCCCTCATCAATCCTCTTTGTTACTTCCTCAAAACTCTCAATCAAGTTTGTGAGACATGATTTCCCACACACAAAGCCATGTTGACTATCCCTAATTAGTCCTTGCCTTTCCTAATACATGTACATCCTTTCCCTCAGGATTTCCTCCAATAATTTGTCCACCACAATTAATTAGGTCAGGCTCACTGGTCTGTAATTCCTTGGTTTGTCCTTACCACCCTTTTTAAACAGTGCACCACGTTAAGCCAACTTCCAGTCTTCCGGCACCTCACCTGTGACTATCGATGATAAAAATATCTCAGCAATAGGCCCAGCAATCACTTCTCTAGCTTCCCACAGAGTTCTAGGGTACACCTGATCAGGTCCTGGGGATTTATCCACCATTATCCGTTTCCAGACATCCAGCACTTCCTCCTCTGTAATATGGACATTTGCAAGATGTCACCATCTATTTCCCTACATTCTATATCTTCCATGTCCTTTTTCACAGTAAATACTGATGCAAAATACTCGTTTAGTATCTCCCCCATTTTCTGCGGCTCCACATAAAGGCCGCTTCCTATATTCACATCCAAATCATTTATATAAATGATGAAAAGCAGTGGACCCAGCACCGATCCTTGTGGCACTACTGGTTGCAGGTCTTCAGTGTGGAAAAAAAACAACTTTGTACCATCATGCTCTGTCTCCTATCTTCCAGCCAATTTTGTACCCAATTGGTTGGATTCCGTGTGATCTAAACTTGCTAACCAGTCTACCATGCAGAACCTTGTCAAACGCCTTGCTGACATCCACAAAGATTATGAAGCAAGCATTATTTTATTCTACTGACATCAGATCATTACCAACATTAGGGTTAGACAAGGGAGTATTTACAAGATTTACATGAAACGAAGCATGTGGTTTATATTCACAAAAGCAAAACATTGTAGATTTTGGAGATCTGAAATAAGATACGAGGGAGGTGATGGTGTTGGGATGGAGTGACCAAATAAATCACTCGACACCCAGGATCTACTTCCACAAAGAGCTCATTGCAATTACACCGTTGGGAAGAAACCTTTGAAAATCCAGAAGCTTCTTCATCAAACAAAGAAAGGACATATATTTTATACACCTATGTTCAGTCTTCCTGTAGCAATTACAGAACAATCAATAATTACATACACTTCCAATCAGATTAATCATGTGGCTGATGAAGGGCTTATACCAGAAAAGTCGATTCTCCTGCTCCTCAGATGCTGCCTGACCTGCTCTGCTTTTCTTGCACCACACTCTCTACTCCTGACCTCTCACTGCTTCCTTCGCAGTCGCCACTGTAATCTGCACTGTTCACCATGTCTGCAAACAGACTGCAAAACCACAGCAATGTGCTTCACTTTTAACTGGCCTCCGAGCAATTAGGCATGTGCAATAAATGCTGGCCCAGCCAGTGATGCCCACATTCTGTGATTGAATTTTAAAAAAACTAAGGATCAATAGTAAACAAGATGCTTCCTCCATTGAACTTTCAGAACATCAGAGTGGGTTCGCAATCTCATTTAGTTCTCACTAACTGCCAAGAAAAAAGTACTGGAAAGAATAATCCACCATGTCCATTGTTCCCCGGATTTGGTTGGATGGTGGAAGGTGCATATGAAATAATTTACAAAAAGGAAAAATGTCTTCTGCTATTAATTTTTCCATTGTCATAATCCTCCTGATTTCAAGCATAGCACTAACTTGTTATATAGATGTATTTATAGTTAGCTAAATATCGCCTCCTACTGGCACTCTAGATTTAAAAAAGGCAGTTTCATTCCAACAAAAATTTTCTTCTTACCAATTTATACACAATAGCAATCTAATTGTTCATGTCTGTTGTAAGGGTCAAAATTATTAACTTTATACCAATGAGGGGAAGTTGATGGGCGAGTGACATTATTGCTGGACTGTCAATCCAGGACCGAGGTAATGTTCCGAGATTAGGGTTTGAATTGCCACAGCAGGTGGTGGAATTTGAAATCAACGAAAATCTGGAATTAAGACTCTTATGATGACTATAAATCGATTGCCGATTGTGGGAAAAACTCATCTGGTTCACTAATGTCCTGTGGGAAGGAAACTGCTGTCCTTACCCGGTCTGGTTGCTATGTGATATAGCCATGTGATTGACTCTTAAGAGCAATAGGAACGGGAGACAAATGCATCCTGTAAATGAATTTTAAAAAAGACTAAATTCTACCTTGTTGAATAGGAACTCTGGAAGACAAAAAAATAAATTCTGTGGTCAGGACAGCAAGTCACCAGTTTCAACCATGCGTTGCAGCCTGTCAAACAAATACAAAATAATGCTTTATTATCAGATATTAAATACTTTGACAGGTCTGTCAAGCCTTTGTTCAAAATATAGATAATTATATTGGATGAGTTTGAAGCTCCTCCAGCCAAAGGCCCTTTTTCGTTCTCAATTGCCTCTGATAGCCTCAGAACACTCTGAACCACTCTTTCATTCAAACTACATGGTGGCTCAGTGGTTAGCACTGTTGCCTCACAGCATCAGGGTCCCAGGTTTGATTCCAGCCTCAGGTGACTGTCTGTGTGGAGTTTGCACATTCTCCCTGTGTCCGCGTGGGTTTCCTCTGGGTGCTCCGGTTTCCTCCCACAGTGCAAAGATGCACAGATCAGGTGAATTGGCCATGCTAAATTGCCCATCATTCAGAGGGAAATGGGTCTCGGTGGGTTACTCTTCGGAGGGTCGGTGTGGACTGGTTGGGCCGAAGGGCCTGTTTCCACACTGTAGGGAATCTAATCTAAATTACTCTAGTACCCTTTCCCGTTCCCTGTTACTGGGAAATCTCCTGTTCACAGCCACCGCTCCACTCTCCAGAGCACGTAGCCCAATCAGATGCAACAAAATTTATAGTTAGCTACGTATCACCTCCCACTGGTACTCAAGATTAAAAAAAAGTTTCATTCCAACAATAGACAATAGGTGCAGGAGTTGGCCATTCAGCCCTTCGAGCCAGCACCACCATTCATTATGATCATGGCTGATCATCCACAATCAGTATCTTGTTCCTGCCTTATTCCCATAACCCTTGATTCCACTATCTTTAAGAGCTCTATCAATCTCTTTCTTGAAAGTATCCAGAGACTTGGCCTCCACTGCCTTCTGGGACAGAACATTTCATATATCCACCACTCTCTGGAGAAGTTTCTCAACTCTGTTCTAAATGGCCTACCCCTTATTTTTAAACTCTGTCCTCTGGTTCTAGACTCACGCATCAGCAGAAACATGCTTCCTGCATCCAGAGTGTCCAATCCTTTAATAATCTTATACGTCTCAATCAGATCCCCTCTCAGCCTTCTAAACTTAAGTGTATACAAGCCCAGTCCCTCCAATCGTTCAACTTATGATAGTCCCTCCATTCCAGGAATTGACCTCTTGAACTTACGCTGCACTCCCTCAATAGCCAGAATGTCCTTCCTCAAATTTGGAGACCAAAACTGCATCCAATACTCCAGGTATGGTCTCACCAGAGCCCTGTACGGCTGCAGAAGAACCTCTTTGCTTCTATACTCAATTCCTCTTGTTATGAAGGCCAGCATGCCATTAGCTTTCTTCACTGCCTGCTGTACCTGCATGCTTGCTTTCATTGACTGATGTACAAGAACACTTCGATATCGTTGTACTTCCTCTTTACATAACTTGACTCCATTTAGGTCGTAATCTGCCTTCCTGTTCTTGCCACCAAAGTGGATAACCACACATTGATCCACATTAAACTGCATCTGCCATGCATCTGACTACTCACCTAGCCTGTCTGAATCACCCTGTATTCTCATAACATCCTCCTCACATTTCACCCTGCCCCCCAGCTTTGTGTCATCAGCAAATTTGCTAATATTACTTTTAATACCTTCATCTATATCATTAATATATGTTGCAAACAGCAGTGGTCCCAGTACTGAACCATGTGATACCCCACTGGTCACCGCCTGCCATTCCAAAAGGGACCCATTTATCACTACTCTTTGCTTCCTGTCAGCCAGCCAATTTTCAATCCAAGTCAGTATTTTGCCTCCAATACCATGTGCCCTAACTTTGCTCATTAATCTCCTATGTGGGACTTCACCAAAGACTTTCTGAAAGTCCAGGTACATCCACTACATCCACTGGCTCTCCCTTGTCCATCTTTATAGTGATCCTCAACTCGTTCCAGAAGGTTAGTCAAGCATGATTTCCCCTTCGTAAATCCATGCTGACTCTAACCTATCCTGTTACTGCTATCTGAATGAGTCATAATTTCATCTTTTATAATTGACTACAGCATCTTTCCCAACACTGACGTCAGGCTAGTCAGTCTATAATTCCCTGTTTTCTCTCTCCCTCCTTTCTTGAAAAGTGGGACAATAGTAGCCACCCTCCAATCCACAGGAACTGGTTCTGAATCTATAGAACATTGGAAAATAATTACCAATGCGTCCACACTTTCTCGAGTCACCTCCTTCAGTACCCTGGGATGCAGACCATCAGGTCCCAGGGACTTACCAGCCTTCAGACCTAACAATCTATCCAACACCATTTCCTGCCTAATATAAATTCCCTTCAGTTATCCATTACCCTCGGTCCTTCAGCCACTATTACATCTGGGAGGTTGCTTGCGTCTTCCCCAGTGAAGACAGATCCAAAGTACCTATTCAACTCTTCTGCCATTTCCTTGCTCCCCATAATAAATACTGCCGTTTCTGTCTTCAAGGGCCCAATTTTAGTCTTAATCATTTTTTTTCTTTTCACATACCTAAAAAGGCTTTTACTTATCCTCCTTTATATTTTTGGCCAGTTTGCCTTCATACCTCATTTTTTCTCTGTCTATTGCCTTTTTAGTTATCCTGTGTTGCTCTTTAAAAGTTTCCCAGTCCTTCATTTCCCACTCATCTTTGCTATGTTATACTTTTTCTCTTTTATCTTTATACAGTCCTTAACTTCCCTGGTCAGCCATGGCCACCCCTACCTCCCCTTAGGATCTTTCTTCCTCTTTGGAATGAGCTGATCCTGCACTTTCTGCATTGTATCCAGAAATACCTGCCATTGTTGTTCCACTGCCATCCCTGCTATGGTATTGAACCATTGAACTTTGGCCAGCTCCTCCCTCATAGCTCCATAGTTCCCTTTGTTCAACTGCAATACTGACACTTCCGATTCTCCCTTCATATCATATTATGGAGACTACCTCCTAATGGCTCCTTTACTTCAAGGTCCCTGATCATATCCAATAAAAACCTAAGCAAAATTTTCTTCTTACCAATTTATACAAATAGCAATCTAAATGGGCATTTCTATTGCAAGGGTCAAAATTACGAACTTTATAATAATAAGTGGAAGGTGATGGCCTAGTGATATTATCACTGGACTGTTAATCCAGAGACCCAGGTAATGTTCTGAATTTCATTCTCACTGAGCCCCCAGCAACAGCTTCTTGCCACTGAATTCCTCCTGCCTGAGGCACAGGATCTGGCCGGGTTTGGATAGGACTCTGAGAACATTTAATTATTCGAGATCCAGTCATAAAATGGTCAGGTCTTCATATCTTCAGATTTCACAGATATGTGTCACCTCTTGTGAGGCTCATGTGAATAGTATCTGCCTGATCCTTTCAAACCAAGGCCGTTGTTATTATTATTGCAACATAGATAAAAACGCTGTCGGGTTTATAGTTTTCCTTTAATTGACTACTATATCCTGCAGTATCGAGGTTGGGTGCTGGAAAAGCACAGCAGGTCAGGCAGCATCCGAGGAGCAGGAGAATCGATGTTTCAGGCATAAGCCCTCAATAGACAATAGGTGCAGGAGTGGGCCATTCAGCCCTTCGACCCTGCACCGCCATTCAATATAATCATGGCTGATCATTCCTAATCAGTATCCTGTTCCTGCCTTATCTCCATAACCCTTGATTCCACTATCTTTGAGAGCTCTATCCAACTCCTTCTTAAATGAATCCAGAGAGTGGGTCTCCACTGCCCTCTGGGGCAGAGCATTCCACATAGCCACCACTCTCTGGGTGAAGAAGTTTCTCCTGAGCTCTGTCCTAAATGGTCTACCCCGTATTTTTAAGCTGTGTCCTCTGGTTCGGCACTCACCCATCAGTGGAAATATGTTTCCTACTGCCAGAGTGTCCAATCCTTTCATAATCTTATACGTCTCAATCAGATCCCCTCTCAATCTTCGAAACTCAAGGGTGTACAAGCCCAGTCGCTTCAGTCTTTCAGTGTACGGTAATCCTGCCATTCCAGGAATTGACCTCGTGAACCTAAGCTGCACTCCCTCAATAGCCAGAATAGCCTTCCTGATGAAGGGTTTATGCCCGCAACATTAATTCTCTTGCTCCTCAGATGCTGCATGACTTGCTGTGCTTTTCCAGCATCCCATTATCAACTCTGATCTCCAGCATCTGCAGTCCTCACTTTCACCTATATCCTGCAGTATGCCAATATTGCCAGATGGTTTCTAAAATGTGTTAGAATTTATTGAAAATCCCCAAGAACTGCAAATAAGTCCCATCCAGAAATGTTTGCAAATGATTGACTTAGAGGAATATTGTGTATTTTTTGTTAGGTTGTTTTTAGAGGGCAGATTTTGTTAAGATTTTGCATTTTTCATTAACACCTCTTCTGAATCACAATTTTCTGTAGCTATACTTGAATATTTTAAGGCAGCAACAGATAGATTCTTCATAAACAAAGTGTCCACTGGCAGTAAAGCTTGTGACACTACCAGTTCCTTCTGACTATGAATGGTCCCCTGACTGTGGCTGAAGCATGGTGAAAGGCTGGAGTTAGCTACTTGAAAGCTGGTCTTGGGGTCGAGAAAGACTTGCTTTAATAACCACCCCCACACCACAGAGCTGTGGCTGCCACCCAGCAACAGCTAAAGACACAACTATCCTGTGGAGTGATTATCACTAAACACAGGTTGTCAGGCAACTGTGAACAACCTATTCTAACCACTTTTAAGGCTTCAGTCTAGAGTGTTTCAATTGAACCATCCACTGTGGAACCCATCATCATTGATTGAACAGAGCTCCAGGAGGTGATCTATTAATTGGCCACTCTCAGATCACAAAGTCAGGCAGAACTTGGACATCATCCGGGTTGGGATCATCAGCAAGAAACATTTCCCAACTCTACAAATCTGATTCAGGAAAATCTGATTCATGACATCTGGTTTTCATTCAGGGTTGGTGTTATTCCCTCGGAGGCAGGCTCGAGTGACACTAACAGTGGAGGCTGTCTGGTATTGATGTGGGCAGAGCAGAAAGCCTGCCTTTAGCATGGAGTGGAAACGTAATGAAAGGCTCATAGAGCCTAAAATGACTTGCAAACTCTTACCCTTTCATACCCCACCCTCCCACACACACTACACTTTTGCCCCCTCCAGCTCCGAAGGATACAGCATGCCTCAATAATGTGGCTCACCTTTTCTGGGCTTTCCTGTCAGGCTCTGTCAGAGTGGTCTGGGCATTAAAAACCTTATCTTAGAGCACCCCTATACATGTGCAACATCGCATCTTCATTCTGTGTCAGTTTGAGACATTTGTATAGGTGCCATGAATCATGTTTGGAAGGGGATGCCCTTGTCTCCCGGCAGCCATCCATACATGGTGCGAGAAGATTGGAAGGAGGAAGAAACCAAGGAGTTCTCCAATCTGTAAGAGTCACAGCAGCCCCCAGGAAACCTGACCTGGACTTCCAAGATTTGTCATCAATGATCTCTCATAACTTGAACAGTGAGGCAGCCTTTTCTGTTGAAGCACTCTGCAAATTGGTGAGATGGCATTCTCATAGCAACACTGCTGCAGTTGATAGTACCTTGCATATGAGGGAAGACAGCGACAGTGAAATTCCAGTGCCCAAATTGCTTGATTCTCATTGCAGATGAAGTGTATATACAACATTGATTCGGACAAAATGGAATATTGGGATAGGCCACATAGGTCCACTGTGGGTCTTTGAAGCCAGCCGTTGGCAAAGATTGTCAGGGCAATTGCAACCTTGTCAGACAATGGATAGGATTGTCACCCAGTCCTTTTTAATACACGTGCTTCTCCTTCTAAGCGCAAGCTTCCACAGTAAACACAAGTGAATGAGAGTAAACACTTAGTGTGCACATGAGATCAAAGGATTCTGGCTGAAGCATGCAAGTTGTATGCATCCAAAGGGTCAAAGGGCTGATTTGTGAGTGTTCGTCCAAGAGCAGTGCTGATGGTGTAAAGAAGATGGTAGCTTGCTTTTGCCAATTTGCTTGAATGATGCGAGATGAAAGGTGTAGAATATTCTGTTTTGGGGGGTTGGATTTCAAAATACAGACAGGTGGGTGTGGCCCAATTCTGTGAACAAATTTGTTAAAAAAAAAAGTTCAGAAAGTCATTTGGGTACAGTGACCCAAATGCAAAACATTCAAAAAAGTATGTGAACGCAGCTAAGTTCTTGGCAGTAACATCTGTTGTATTAATGGATAAAATGTTTATATTATTGAGTTTATGACACATAGCATATACATATCAGGGAAATTAACAGAAAGTTCAATGAATCATATCAAAAAATGATGAGTTCAATTCAGAATCTTTTAGTTTTCTTCTAGCAGGAGAACTGAATTTTACTGCCAAGAACCATTCATATAGCTGAAATCTTTTAGCTTGTCAAGTTTCGAAGTTTATCAAAATTGAAAAGGTTTAAGCCAACAAAATTATAAAATGTTCCTGCTAGCAGATCTGGAAAGGAATCATAATATTGTCTCAGCAGTCCAAGAGAAAGAAACTGGGAGAAATCAGTTCAGTAAAACTTAAAGGTCTGATATGGAACTAAACTTTCTCTGAAATTGAATGTCTGTAAAATGGTTAGGTTTGGAAAACAGACGAAAATGTTGTTTTGCTGTTTACATGAAGGTCTTTCTTTTAGGAAGTAAAACATATGTTGTTATTAAAGAACATGTGAATATATTTCAGTGACCAACCAAAAATATCAAACATCTCATCTACCAAGATGGGTTTTATTCTGGTGACTGACTTGTTTACCATTAATTGGGATCATAAGAGAAGTGTTGAGGACCCTGGTGGCAACATAATATGCAGGAATGTTGTGCGAAGACACAGTTAGATACTTGCCAGGATATGGAATTGGCAAGCTGCAGCCAATTTACCTTAATTAAAAATCAATGGATGGGCCTATTGTTCAGGTGATGACCTAACCTACAGCTTAATACATAATTCAAGCAATTTTGAGATAGCAACAATTGCTAAGTTTTGAATTGTATAAAAATATGACTGTGAACATTCACTTTGTACAGAGGAAATTTATCTCATCATGAGAGATACATTATAGAAAAAACTACTGCCACTCAACAGGGAGTCAGACGAAGGTTCCTAGATTGTTCTAATAGACCAAGAGCCATCACCTGCCAACAAAAGTGAAATAAAGGAGTCTTCACTCATTGCCAGAACCCAGATTCAATCTCTAACTATTTGATGATAGAAGTCATTGCATGGCTGAATTTGGCTTCGAGTTTGAAAGTCTTCCCTTCAGAAAGAATCTTCAATCAAGCCTGGCCCACAACTCATTATATCTGTATTTTAACCAAAACTGTTATCACATTATATTTAAAATGTTTTGTACAATAGTTGTGTGATAAACTAATCTTATATCTTGTTTAAAGCAGAAATCAATACGGCTGGTTGTATTTAAAATTGAAACACTCAAAAACAGAAAGGATGCTACAAACGAGCTTATATAAATTCTTAATTCATGGACCATTCTGATGACATGCCTCGTGCCCACCTTTCCAGGGGCTTCAGGTGAAGGCTGGCATGCTAGAATGTCTTCAACTGTACTTTTTTCTTGATTTTCTAATCCAGGGAAGGAAAATCTAAATCTTTGCATAACAGGCTATTCATCTACGACCACCTATCTTCCAACCCCGCCAACCCTAGGTTAACCACACTTCAACGTAATTGCATTTTGTAAAATCAACCGTTTGTCCATTTCTTTTAAGGGAAAATTTGCATTTCACAGATTCTTACTCACACTGATTTGATCATCTTGTGCCACCATCCATTACTGTATGCATAGCAATTCATTGGGGCATTATTTTAAATAATTTTTCAGGGATTTTAGATTTGTTAATTGACTGCACTCTTTAAATTGCTAGGAATTGAGTCTTTTTTTTTAAATTTAGCATTTAAGTTTCTATCTTGGATAGATGAATGGGAATTCTGCATGTCAGCAGACACAGCAGTAATTACTTAAGCTATGAAACTCTCTAAAATGTTGCATAATTTCACACAAGTAATTATGAAGGGGATAAAGAAAAATCTAATTGCCCTGAAAAACCCAATCAAGAAATTCAAACTGAATTCTACCATATGTCTTAATGTCCTTTGACTAAAAACATTGGCAATTAGGAATCTGAACACTAAATTGCTGAAATTTGCTTTTGTTGTAAAAGAGCCAGAGCATTTAAATGTACAGAAAAAGTTAGCATGTCACATAGGAAATTAGGGATATATACTTTCAGTGCAAATATTAAAAACATGAGGATACTTGTCCTATTGCAAATCTAAACCTTGTTAACAAAAAAATTGAAAACTCTAAATTCTGTAAAAATATATATTTACAAAATTATAAACCAAATTATTACTTTTTAAAATCTCTGTACCATAATGTAAGTTACTTCTTCAAAAAAAATATTAATTTACCAGCATAAAGATCCTGAGCTGAGATGTTTTTCATTACAATTTTATTGGTAGGACATTAGAACTGCTTTTAATTATTCTTTCATTAAGGTCATTCAATGCACTGAGAGAGAAAGGTCACATTCCAGGTATTTTTGACCATGCGACTGTTACTGAAACTTAAAACAAAAATTCTTTAAAGTTTGCACTGATGAATCCAAATGTATCATCAATACTGATTCAAAATCAGAAGATATTTTGCAGTCTGACTTGTTTGGAAATAAGTGTTCTCTGAATTATCTGTTAGCCTGTAGAGAATCATTGACTGTAACAGCTGCAGTCTTGCTTAATCCTGAATAAGTGTTCACAAAAACAGATCTGAAGTGTTGTATAAATTTTAGCTTCAAAGTATTGTCCTCATTTGAATTAATATTAAAGATGGTACCTACAGTGTCTCCTCTCAGAAGCACAGCATTTCAACAGGGCTGGAATCCAAAATATGAGTTAAAGGGATAAACTGACACCTTTTGCCACTTCATTAGAATAAATTGTCTTAGTAGAATACACCCATGCTGTTGAGAAAGTCAAGCCAAAAAAATGATGATTAATGCTTTTGTTCAATACTTTGGATTATGTTCTTAATTGTGAAAGCCTTTTTCAATTCATAAGAAAATAGCTCAACTACCCAAAGGTTTCCACTGTTTACCTAAAGGATAATTTATTGCAATCTTGAAATTATGTTAGGCCAACGCATAGCAGTTCAATATTTTTGGGGTACATAACTGTCTTTTTGCAAGACAGTATTGCAAGAAGGGTGATAACAAGTCAGTAACTCATTTTATATTTTCTGACTTTCAGTTCCATTGAACTTAACAGGGACAAGAATGAGAAGAGATGCAAAACCGATTTGGTTTCAATTATATTATTGCACAACATTAGGATCTCTCTCATATTTTATGTGGGTGAATGCTTCCACTAATAATGGCAGGGAAACAAATTCAGAGAAATGTGTTTAGCATTGGCTTACTATAGTCCATGGTTGAATTTCAGGCCTTTTGTCTTTTAACCTGCTTCTGCTCTTATTAATTTAATTGGTTTCTAAAATCTATTGATAATGTGACATATTTAAATTGAACCACAACATTTAAGAAAATTGAAAACTATCTTACTCAATAAATTAGATTACCACTGCCAGTGAGGAAGAAAGTGATGTCAAAGATGTCTATTATAGCTAAAATTAATTATGTTTTCCAATGTTACCTTTATAATTCTCATACAATTTGCTTAACAGAATGCATGCATTGTTCAAGATGTTTCTCTGGGGAACTATTAAACCAAGATTGAGTATGGCAAAGATACAGCACGATGGAACAAGGCATAGAATATGACTGCCAGACCCACTGATGTACTGTATATCATTTGGATTTGAACAATTTCTATTATGGATATATCCTCCAGCAGTCATAAACCAAGCCAGCTGATAATTGAGGAAAGTATGGCTAAACCATTGGTCTTATGTTCCTTACTTTGTAAATCAGTACTATTTTAAAGTAGCATAATCCAATTTTATATATTACATGTAAAATCTTATAATAAATCTAATTATCTCACAGGTCACAATTTTAGTCTGGCACGTGATATTTCAGGATGGGGCAACTTGACTATTCAAGTTGGATGTATTCCAATAGTCTAGTGTTTATAATAGAAATTATCTGACATTTGAAGGCAAAACATTTTCTCAATATAAAATGTGACCGTTTTGCTTGTTAGATGGCAAATTGTACTGCATCTAAAATCTAATTTTCTCATGAACACAACCACCAAATACTTATTTGCTCTAAGAACGTAAATATCATTAACTTGAAGAGAAGGATAACAGTCTCATAAAAAGCCCAGTTGGACCCCTTTGCTCTAGAACTGGTTGATGCAGCTCAAACTAACACAATAGATCTTACATATTTTGCGCTTTTGAAATTCAGTTTAAAATCTGATTGTGGAGCTTTCCAGATAAAATGACAGGCATGCTATTAAGTCCAACTTCAGTTTCTTTCTATACTTCATGCTAAAACAACAAATCTCATTTGGAATGCAAGGCTAGATGTCCATACTACATCTTTTTTATCTCTATTTTTTGTTGTAATGAATGTCCTTTACTCAAACCAATGTCAGCACTAGTCTAGGTAAGCCATATGAATAATAACATTCAGCCATTTTTATAGAATCCCTACAATGCGAAAACAGGTCATTCAGCTCATCAAGTCTGCACAAACCCTCAGAAGAGGATTCCACCCAGAACCAGCACCCCCACTCCCATCCCTGTAACTCCACAATTCCCGTAGCTAATCCATCTAGCCTACACATCTCGAGAGACTACAGGGCAATTTAACATGGCTAGTTCATCTAATCTGCACATATTTGGACTGTGGAGGGTACCTGAGCACCAGTTAGCACACAGACAAGGGGAAAACATACAAAATCCAGACAGTCACCTGAAGCTGAAATTGAACCTGGGTCTCTGGCAGAGTGAGGCATTAGTGCTAACCACTGAGCCACCGTGCCACCTCAGGTTTTCCAAGAAATAGCTCAGGAAAATGAGACTAATTATCCACATTATAACAAACACCTTTTAATTGTTCTCAGAGTATCTATCAGTTTTATCAAAAGTACATCAAAGTCAAGAAATTAATTGCTGCATCCAGTTCCACATCAGGAATGTTATCCTTTTATATAGTGATATTGCAAAGTTATTTTAATTCACGAACAGCAAGTTGCAAAGGACTTTACTTTTTCCTTGGTCAAAAAATGTGTGTTTGAACAGAATATATCATATTTTTAGCCTTTGAAGTATTGATAAGGGCATACTTCAGCTCCACAGGTCAAACGAATTACACAGTGAATATTCTTCATCACAAGAGATCAACTTTGAAAATACATAGAGTTTGCATTTTTAGAGCTTGCAGTGGGTCTCTAGACCTTTCTAAAATTAACTCTGAAAAGTAAACTTGAAAAGTATCAGAAGGCTTATTTGCCCACGTCCAAGTTACCCCTCTATGCGTAGTGCCTGCCTCTATTTCTCACCCTTCTGGCAAGAATATTGGCTCAGTCTGAATATTAGACTAGGTCACACATGCATTCTTTCTGAAGAGCAATCCTGGTATAGCATTTTTGTTTGTTTCTGTTCCCAAAACTGGTAAAAGCTTAGAAGAGGGAATCAAATAGCTGAAACCATAGGGGACTTTGCAAAGAATGAGTTGAAGACACTGCTATCATCAGTGAGAGGGCATTCATGGTATTGAAGCACAATTAGCAAATGCATGTACGTGAGGGAAGACTGATGGTTAATCCTCTTGAACTTCTGCTAATTACAACCTTAGATTAAAGCTTTACCCTACGAATGATGCACCATTATCATGTTCGACCAACTAAATTTATTTACAAACAAAACAGAAGTTGCTGGAAAAGCTCAGCAAATGTGCAGAGAAATCAAGAGTTAATGTTTTGAGTCCAGTTCTGAGGAAGCGTCACCAGACCCGAAACTCTGATTTCTCTTCACAGATGCTGCCAGAACTGTTGACCTTTATCAAGCAACTTCTGTTTTGTTTCTGATTTACATCAACTGCAGTTCTCTTGGTTTTTAAGTTAATTTACAACCCTTGCTTGTTTCAGGTAGTGCGTGTAATGGAAGGGAAAACAATTGTCATGCAACAACAAATCTTTCATGATTCTTGTTGTCATAGATGATCTCTGTTTTGGGATAATTATGTATTTTAAACAATAAAACTGAACTTAAGGATCTGCAATAAAAGTAGAAAGTGTTCCAAAACCTAGCAGGTCTAGCAGCGTTTGTGGTGAAACAGAGTTAACGCATGGAGCCTGACAGTTTATCTTCAGAACTGGACTCTCCATTCCTTTTATGTTTGCATAATTTACTGTTTTTCAAAAATAGCTGCCAGACCACAATGAATCAGAGTGACCATAAGTAAGATTTAGCCCAGTTGGCCATCATCATTCATCTGAAAATAATGTTAATGTCTGGAACTTTCACAGGAATTTTTAACTGTAGTTTCTGTCAATGATTCTACACCACTCCACAGACTGAAGTGTCCTCAAACTACAATCAATTAGAAAAGCATCACAGTTAAAACCTCTGAAAAGTTACTTTGCTGAATCAGGCATAACTTAAAACTCCATCTGCCACTTCTCAGATGGAGTTTAATTCGGATAAGTGTGAGGTACTGCATTTTGGAGAAGCAAATCTTAGTAGAACTTACACATTTAGTGGTAAAATCCTAGGGAGTGTTGCTGAACAAAGAGACCTTGGAGTGCAGGTTCACAGCTCCTTGAAAATGGAGTCGCAGGTAGATAGGATAGTGAAGGCGGCGTTTGGTATGCTTTCCTTTATTGGTCAGAGTATTGAGTACAGGAGTTGGGAGGTCATGTTATGGCTGTACAGGACATTGGTTAGGCCACTGTTGGAATATAATTCTAGTCTCCTTTCTATCAGAAAGATGTTGTGAAGGGGAAAGAGATGAAAGAGACCTAAGGGGCAACATTTTCACGCAGAGGGTGGTACGTATATGGAATGAGCTGCCAGAGGAAGTGGTAGAGGCTAGTACAATTGCAACATTTAAAAGGCATCTGGATGGGTATATGAATAGGAAGGGTTTGGAGGGATATGGGCCGGGTGTTGGTGGGTGGGACTAAATTGGGTTGGGATATCTGGTTGGCATGGACGAGTTGGACGGAAGTGTCTGTTTCCGTGCTGTACATCTCCATGACTCTAAGCTCACAAATACTACGAAAGAGTGAATTTTCAAAGTTTATTCATGATATTTAAACTTCTAACTTGGGAGCATAGATAAGGTGAATAGCAAAGGGCTCCCCTATTCAGGGGAGTCCAAAACTAGAGGGCAAAGCTTTAAGGTGAGAGAAGGGGCCTGAGGGGTAACATTTTCACACTAAAGGTGACATATAAATGGGATGGAGCTGAAAATGTGTTGCTGGAAAAGCACAGCAGGTCAGGCAGCATCCAAGGAACAGGAGAGGAAGTGGTTGACATGGCAACAGTTACAACATTTAAAAGACACTTAGACAGATACATGAACAAGAAAGCTTTAGAGGGATATGTGTCAAATACAGGTAAATAGGACTAGTTCAGTTTGGGAAACCAGGTTGCATTGGACCGTCGGGTCTGTCTCCATGCTGTATGACTCTATCACTTTTATGTATGCTCCAATCATTTATGTTTCTCTCTGTAAATCTTAATTAAAAGTGAAAGATAATCAATACATTTTAATCCCTGGTCTGTTGAGAGGATGATTCAATGGCAGTCTGTCCTGCTTGATAATATCACTGTTGCTGGCAATCACCTTGACTTGGTGTCAGATTCAAACTAATATCTGACAAGTGGAAATACTCAGATACCACTAGATTGGGTGACTGGGTCAGTGTTTCGCATGGTCATTATTTGATTGTAAAATCCAAACCATGAGGGGACTTAATTATACTACAGGCTGAGAAAGCAGAAATTGTAAAATTGAGGAAATATACTACAACTAATTGTGACAACTTTATAGAAACCATTTATTTTATGCAAGCAAGAATAGGCATTTATAATGCAAAACAGTGCTACAAACATGTGACAAACTTACAGAAGCAAGCACTGGTTGTTAACAGGAAATGGTGTACATGTAAGGTTTGTTCCAGAAACCTCATTTTCTTGTTCCTTCTGGCAGCAATGTTGTTGTGATCAGGTTCCACTCAGTCAAAATTTCCTAAACATAGCTGCATTCTGGATTAAAATCAAATACTAACCAATAAAAGCTGATGATATACTTTAGATTGGCTGATAGTTTAAGTAAAGTCCTCAGAAAGATTCAGCATCATTGCAAACTTCAAATCCTCTGAAATTTGGTATTTGCTGGTCACATTTCTTAAATTCAACTATGATTTGCCAGGCAAATGAAAAGCGAAAAACTGTTGGTTTTATGCCATTGGCAGAAACTAACACAAACTCCAGCGTTAAAATTAGGTACCAGATCCTACATTCCTAGCAAAGCCACCACTGCAGCACTGTCACTTATACAATAGGTTGATTTTTATAACAGAAGAAAAATAACATGATCAGAGATGCAGAGTTTCAATAACAGTAAGAGCACATGTTTGTGAAAAGTTTCTGTTGGTCTTTTCAATGATAACGCAGAGAGCTGGAGGATAAAAAGGAACTGAATACTGCAGATGCTGGAAATCTGAAACAAACACAGGGATTGCTGGCGAAATTCAACAGGTTTGGCAGAGAGTTAACATTTCGATACTGGAACAACTCTCTTTGAGAAGGAAGGGCATTTCCATTCTTCTCCCATCAGTGATTGAGCTGGAGGGTAGAACAGATCCTGCCACATCTTAAGCTATTTGTCTTTGAATTACACTCGACATTGATAACTGCATTGAAATCATAATGAAATGACTGAAAGATATATTTTGTGCCATTTGACTCCTCACAATGTTGGATGCTTGTTAATCTTAGAAATAGCATCACTTGTTCAAGGCACAAAAAGTTACAAGCCAAAAGCTGACACAAGTGATGACAGACTTATAACTGATCGATTCCAGTCCATGTATAAATAAAAAGGGGTAAAGAGGAATGTAAAGTTGAGGACAAAATAATATTAGCTATGATCTTATTGAATGACATAGTAGACATGAGAGGCTGAGTGGCCCCTGGTTCTTATGTGTAAGCTAAAACGAGAAATGTAATTTTAAAGGAAGCAAAATTATTCTTTGACAGAACAAAAAGCAGCTGAAAATGTGTACACAGCAAGTGATTTTCAATTTCACCATTGAGGTTAACAATCTCCTGGAGCTCATAGTGCATACAAGAACATGTCTCAATTTTCAAGCATAGTAATCAATACAACTAACCACAACCATGCAGGTGGGAAATTCAAGTTCAGTTAATGAAATACAATTATCATAAAATGCTTGCACTGGCAATGAGGATCTTACCAAAACTAAAGTATCATAAAACCCCATCTGGGTCATAAATGTTCTTAAGGGAAGAAATCTACCATCCTTACCTTGTCTGGCTTACATAGGCTTCATAATTGAGTCGTTGACTCAAACCATTTGGCCTAGCAAGTGTCTCAGATGAAATCAAAATGTCAGCTCAGCACCTCCGTCTCAAGTTCAATTCCAGATGTCAATTAGTCCTGACTGCCCATCTCCAATAAATAAATAACTTTTTAAAAACCCTTATAAACAAGCAGGAAAAGGGTTTTCATCCTTAACAAATGAAAATCAATCCAGAGCTCCGTAAAGAATGAGCGATTACTATGTTAATTCACTGTACTATGTGGTGTCCCAAAATTACACTGGGGTGTTATTTACTCATGTTAATTACCTGCATAAAAATTGCAATAGATTGTCATTCAGCCTTTTAAGAATTTCAGCAATGAGAATTCAAAGACTCCAAAATGTTTGCTTGATGTATTTCAAGCATCTTTTTTTCATAAAGCACTCCAGCGTGCTGTCATGCTGATGGTATTTGGCTCAAATGATGGCCCCCGCAGCATGTTCCTCAGGGCCCTGCAGCATGAAAGATGTCATATACAAATCGGCTGACCTGATTAAAAAGAACCACCCTGTTAAGAGCATCTGTCAGATCCAGAATTCACTACTGTGGCTAAAGTCTTAGATTAGCATTAATAACATTTTCAAGATGCAATAGCAAACTTGATTGAAAAACTTAACCATCCAGTTATTATAGCTGCCGGTAAATGCACTATTTGTAAAAGACCCAGGCGTTGCAAAGGAGCAGTCTCCAACCTGACTACTTAACTCAGAGTGCAGCATGTAAATCAGGAACTGGTATAAGCACAATATTAGTAAATATATTTTCAAACTAATGCAATCAGAACTATTCAGTCCCTTTCTAAACTTCACAGCCTCATTCTCTTCCAAGACACTATCTGCATTCATGCAAAAAAAATACCATAGCTGATGAAAATTTGAAATAAGTATAAAATGTTAATAAAAAGTTGCAAGTTTCTGATTTTATTACATTCAAAACTACAACCAGCTTTCACTAATGATAGGGCCATGACTTTGGCTGAGAAACATTTGGCCTTAAATATTTTGGGATAGCTGAGAGCATTAGTCCATAAATTAGGTTCCACTATGGATGTCAGAACTGAGCTTTTAATAATGTTTTAACATTTGTTAAAAGTTGCATGTTGTACTGTAAGAAGCATGGACCATCTCCATTCAGACCACAAGCAAGATCCTGGTTGATATAATTCACTTGTGACGTCACAGGGTAAACTGCCCTGCTTAATTTAAATCAGCAAAACTGAAAAGATTTATTTCATGCTGTAATATGTGAAAATTCGAGAGGCCAAGAACTATTAAGTAAAATTTTAACAAATTTATTTCTTAATGTATAACAGAGAACAATTAACTACCAACTATTTACAACTCCTTCCTCTAACCTACATCTTACTAATCCAATAAAACCCCGATTAAGATTTCAAAACCAGCCAGCTGTTGAATCTTCTCTTTGTATCTTCCTCTGTCTTCTTTTCTTCTTCCTAGGGTTTTCCGTTTCATAGGTCACTGATCGATAAAGGTACCTTTAAGAGAGCTATTCTTCAGGCAGTCTGTTGTTGGTTGTTGTTGTTGTTCTTCTTCATGTTGTTGGTTTGGTAGTTCGCCCTCAACTGTTCAATTTTCCCTGGTCTTATACCCCCAAAGCATCGGATTAGATTAGATTACTTTACAGTGTGGAAACAGGCCCTTCGGCCCAACAAGTCCACACCGACCCGCCGAAGCGTAACCCACCCATACCCCTACATTTACCCCTTACCTAACACTACGGGCAATTTAGCATGGCCAATTCACCTGACCTGCACATCTTTGGACTGTGGGAGGAAACCGGAGCACCCGGAGGAAACCCACGCAGACACGGGGAGAACGTGCAAACTCCACACAGTCAGTCGCCTGAGGCGGGAATTGAACCCGGGTCTCTGGCGCTGCGAGGCAGCAGTGCTAACCACTGTGCCACCGTGCTTGTGCCACTGATTTTTAATACTGTCAATATACTAAATTCAAACTGGATCGGAGTTTGGTATTTTTCATGGTATAATTTAAACTGATTGGCCTAATTCAAATTTGTTTATTTTTGTTTCCAGGTAACCAGCTACCCTAGCAACTGGACCAAAAGGTTACATTATATGTTGTTCAGAACACTTGGTGCTGTCAGGTAGTTCTACTAGCTTTTAACTTTCTTAAAGGTACAGTACACCCACATCTTCATAACACACTGTCCCACTTATAATCTAAGCTTCCCGTTTTCAGTCTCCTACCTTGTAATAAAGCTTAATGGAAGCTTGAGGACCACCACCTAACCTTTTAATTAAAAATTAGTCACTTTTCAGCTTTGCACTCATCATTACTGAGCTCAACAATTTCAGATTATAACACACCGCTCCCATTTTCATCCCCAGCAGATACCTGTTAACAATGATTCTGTTGTGGCCACTTACAACTTCTTTAGAACCACCTCTTTTAAAAAAAAATAAAGCTTGTCATGTTAACATCTGAAATCAAAAGAAAATGGTAGGAATATAGAATTAACTTTTCAGGTCTGTGACCATCCGTCAGAACCCATTTTTCGACTAACATGTGATTTTGCTTGGCTGGAAGGTCTTCCCCATGTTTCAACTTGCAGATCACCATAACCAGAGTATCTCACAGGTTGAGTATCACTGTCTCTGCCATGTACTTACCATATGGTGATATAGTTCAACATTTTCTTTAATGTGTTGATTGCTGTCTTGCAGCGGTTGGAGAACAATGATGAGTTCTGATAAAAAGTCGTCAGCTTCAGATGTTAACTTTTTTATAAAACATACAGTTCCTGCCAAATCAGCTTAATATTTCTACTATTTTCTGATTTTTAAAAAAATTTCAAATTACTACTTTGTTGATCTATTCGCAATCAGAAAGAAGTATTGGAACTTCATCAACATTGCAATCAATTGGCACTTTTTCAGCAATAACTTGTCCATCAATGCTCAGTTTGGGTTCCTCCAAGTCTATTTAGAGCTAGGCCTCAGTTACAGCCTTAGTCCAAGTAAGGATTAAAGAGTTGTCTTCCAGAGTGAGGTGAGTGCAACTGCCTTCAATCAAAGTAGCATTTGACCAAGTGTGGCTTCGGGGAATACTAACAAGACAAAGTCCATGCAATTTTACATCCACTTTGTAACACATAGCTACAATATTGTGAACAGAAATTCTTGTTACTTTGTTTAGTCTCTCACCCATTAGTACAAATGTAAGATTGCAAAATTTCAAACAATCACACCAATTTATATGACAGGAGAAAACATGGTGATTGGTTGGTAACATGACTGATTGGCCACAGCATTACCATGGAGAAAGCAACAGGGAACTGCAGCCGGCCCAAACATGTGGCAATTCAAAGAAAGCTTTTGTTTACAACAAACAGGTGCGTACCCATGAATATAAGTTGCTTCTAGCAAGTCAATAATACTTTCTACTGAGCCACATTACAAGCTCCACTGGTTATCCTAAGAGAATGAGAAAAAAAGTGCAACTGAGCAGAATGCAAGAACAGCAGTAACAGCATTGAACAGACCTGTTCCTATCACAACAGCTTATGCACAGTCCCCAACCCAACCAAAAGTTGCCGTAATGCTCTACAATCCTTGTTTTGTGATGTAATTCTGTACCATTATTCAGGTCTTAGATGCCATTATCACTTGATTTCCCCCCTACCCCCCCATTTAAGGGAGACAAACAAGAGAGGCAATGATGACAATAGCTTATTTGTATATGCCTTTATAACATCATAGAAATTCTAAAGGCACTTTAAATGAGCATTCTAAAACACAATCTCACACTGAGCCATAAAGGAAAAGCACAAGTAAATTAAAAGTTGGATTTTGTTAAAGTGATAACATTTAGGAATGAGAACTGAAGTTTAAATTGGGCATTTGTTGAAATCTCTGCCATTATTCAGAATACTACTGCCATCTATTGGCAAAAGTAAAATCCTCCCATTTAAAAGCTGCAGTCATGTTCACACAGTTCACACTTTTACTGTAATAATGTGACTGAAAACATCAAAATATTGGCAGAACAATGTGCCTTGCAACTAATTGTGAACAATACCGACTGGTTTAAGATTAGATTGACTGCATCTCTCAAGTAGCTATGCATTGTAAGGGAAGGCTCAAGAAGGGAAATAGGAGGAGGTAACTCTTTAAATAAGGGTCAAGTAAAATTTCTGGATTAATTTTAAAACTGAGAGATGGGAGCAGTTCCATAGGATGTACTTTCTAAGTTAGTAAATAAAAGTGCAACGTTCTCCTTCAACGAGCAGTATAACAGTATATAAAACTACAAATAATGTTAATTACATTTGTGTTTGCACAATGAATTAGCCATATCCCCAAAGTAATTGTTCCAATTCTGACTAGCAACTAAAAACAAAATGTAATAGAGACCCAGTTATTAAGGATACAGTCTTAACAGATACTCATAGTGTATGCATTTGTACTTTAACTTGTGAGTTTGTTGAAAAAGTAATAAAACGAAAAGCAGTGCTGGAGAGTGGATTTTTAAAACCACTATGCTAATTAGGGAAATTTCTTCTTGAAAGCTGTATGGTGACCTTGTACAGTGTTGCAAACTTTCAGTTATGTATATCTTGTGGCACTGTTTCCTCCTCCCCCCACCCCAACACCCGAAAAAGAGAGTTTCATGGGGATGATGCATGTTTCGCTGTTTGGTGAGTTTAGGAGGTATAGCATCACTACAATGCAACTGAGCAAAAATTTCTTCCCAACATTCTCTCCAGCATCTAGGCTATAGTGGTGTCCATCTCTATAACACCATTTGCTTCATCTCTCCACAATGCTTATCTCCCAGTGAAGTCCTCTTCCATTTCTTTCTCACCTCCAGACCAGACTAAACCAATTCTCTTTTCACAGGTCTCCCATCCACTATGAAGCTCCAGTGAATTTAAATATCCCATGTCTGGCTCATATCGTGCATCAGGTCAGAGTCATAGGGATTGTACAGCATGGAAGCAGACCCTTTGGTCCAACCCATCCATGCTGACCACATATCCCAACCCAATCTAGTACCACCTACCAGCACCTGGCCCATATCCCTCCAAACCCTTCCTATTCATATAACCATCCAGATGCCTTTTAAATGTTGCAATTGTACCAGCCTCCACCACTTCCTCTGGCAGCTCATTCCATACACATACCACTCTCTGCGTGAAAAAGTTGCCACTTATATCATATCTTTCCCCTCTCACCGTAAACCAATGCCCTCCAGTTCTGGACTCCCCCACCCCAGGGGAAAGACTTTGACTGTTTATCCTATCCATGCCCCCCATGATTTTATAAACCTCTACAATGACACCTCTCAGCCTCCGACACTCCAGGGAAAACAGCCCCAGCCTATTCAACCTCTCCCTATAGCTCAAGTCCTCCAACTCTGGCAACATCCTTGTAAATCTTTTCTGAACCGTTTCAAGTTTCACAACATCTTTCCGATAGAAAGGAGACCAGAATTGCACTCAATATTCCAACAGTGCCCTAACCTAAAATGATCTCCCAACTCCTGTATTCAATACTCTGACCAATAAAGGAAAGCATACCAAATGCCGCCTTCACTATCCCATCTACCTGCAACTCCACTTTCAAGGAGCTATGAACCTGCACTCCAAGATCTCTTTGTTCAGCAACACTCCCTAGGACCTTATCATTAAGTGTACAAGTCCAGCTCAGACTTGCTTTCCCAAAATGCAGCACCTCGCATTTATCTGAACTAAACTCCATCTGCCACTTCTCAGCCCACGGGCCCATCTGATCAACATCCCGTTGTAATCTGAGGTAACCTTCTTCGCTATCCACTACACCTCCAATTTTGGTGTCATCGGCAAACTTACTAACTGTACGTCTTATGCTCACATCCAAATCATTTGTATAAATGATTAAAAACAGTGGACACAGCACCGATCCTTGTGGCACTCCACTGGTCACAGGCCTCCAGTCTGAAAAACAACCCTCCACCACCACCCTCTGTCTTCTACCTTTGAGCCAGTTCTGTATCCAAATTACGAGTTTTCCTTGTATTTCATGACATCTAACCTTGCTCACCAGACTCCCATGGAGAATCTTGTCGAACGCCTTACTGAAGTCCATATAGATCACATCTACTGCTCTGCCCTCATCATTCCTCTGTTACCTCTTCAAAAAGCTCAAGCAAGTTCGTGAGACATAATTTCCCACGCATAAAGCCATGTTGACTATCCCTAATCAGTTCTTGCCTTTCCAAATACATGTACATCCTGTCCCTTAGGATTCCCTCCAACAACTTGCCCACCACCAACATCAGGCTCACTGGTCTATAGTTCCCTGGCTTGTCCTTAGCACCTTTCTTAAACAGTGGCACCATGTTAGCCAACCTCCAGTCTTCCGGCACCCCACCTGTGACTATCCATGATACAAATATCTCAGTAAGAGGCCCAGCAATCACTTCTCTAGCTTCCCACAGAGGTCTAAGGTACACCTGATAAGGTACTGGGGATTTATCTATTTTTATGTATTTCAAGACATCCAGCACTTCCTCCTCTGTAAAATGGACGTTTTTCAAGATGTCACCATCTAATTTCCTACAGTCTATATCTTACATGTCCTTTTCCACAGTAAATACTGATGCAAAATACTCGTTTAGTATCTCCCCCATCTCCTGTGGTTCCACACAAAGGCCGCGTTGCTGATCTTTGAGGGGCCCTATTCTCTCCCTAGTTACCTTTTTGTTCTTAATGTATTTGTAAACACCCTTTGGATTCTCCGTAATTCTATTTGCCAAAGCTATCTCATGGCCCCTTTTTGCCCTCCTGATTTCTCTCTTAAGTATACTCCTATTGCCTTCATACTCAATCTATCCTGTCTGTACCTGACATATGCTACCTTCTTTTTCTTAACCAAACCCTCAATTTCTTTAGTTATCCAGCATTCCTTATTCTTACCAGCCTTTCCTTTTAACCTAACAGGAATACACTTTCTCTGGATTCTCGTTATCTAATTTCTGAAGGCTTCCCATTTTCCAGCTGTCCCTTTATCTGCGAACATCTCACCCAGTCAGCTTTTGAAAGTTCTAATACCGTCAAAATTTGCCTTCCTCCAATTTAGAACTTCGACTTTTAGATCTAGTCTATCCTTTTCCATCACTATTTTAAAACTAATAGAATTATGGTTGCTGGCCCCAAAGTGCTTCCCCAGTGACACCTCATTCACCTGCCCTGTCTAATTTCCCAAGAGTAGGTCAGGTTTTGCACCTTCTCTAGTAGGTACATCCACATACTGAATCAGAAAATGTTCTTGTACACACTTAACAAATTCCTCTGCATCTAAACCCGTAACAAAATGGCAGTCCCAGTCTATGTAAACACCCTTTGGATTCTCCGTAACTCTATTTGCCAAAGCTATCTCATGTCCCCTTTTTGCCCTCCTGATTTCTCTCTTAAGTATACTCCTATTGCCTTCATACTCAATCTATCCTGTCTGTACCTGACATATGCTACCTTCTTTTTCTTAACCAAACCCTCAATTTCTTTAGTTATCCAGCATTCCTTATTCCTACCAGCCTTTCCTTTTAACCTAACAGGAATACACGTTCTCTGGATTCTCGTTATCTAATTTCTGAAGGCTTCCCATTTCCCAGCTGTCCCTTTATCTGCGAACATCTCACCCAATCAGCTTTTGGAAGTTCTAATACCGTCAAAATTTGCCTTCCTCCAATTTAGAACTTCGACTTTTAGATCTAGTCTATCCTTTTCCATCACTATTTTAAAACTAATAGAATTATGGTTGCTGGCCCCAAAGTGCTTCCCCAGTGACACCTCATTCACCTGCCCTGTCTAATTTCCCAAGAGTAGGTCAGGTTTTGCACCTTCTCTAGTAGGTACATCCACATACTGAATCAGAAAATGTTCTTGTACATATTTAACAAATTCCTCTGCATCTAAACCCGTAACAAAATGGCAGTCCCAGTCTATGTTTGGAAAATTAAAATCCCCTACCATAACCACCCTATCATTCTTACAGATAACTGACATCTCCTTACAAATGTGTTTCTCAATTTCCTTCTGACTGTTAGGGGTCTATAATACAAACCCAATAAGGTGATCATCCCTTTCTTATTTCTCAGTTCCAACCAAATAACTTGCCTGGATGTATTTCCAGGAATATCTTCCCTAGGCACAGCTGCAATGCTATCCCTTATCAAAAACGCCTCTCCTTCTATCCTTCCTATACCATTTTTGTATCCTGGAACATTCAGCTGCCAATGCTGTCCATCCCTGAGTCATATTTCTGTAATTGCTATGATATCCCAGTCCCATGTTCCTAACCATGCCCTGAGTTCATCTGCCTTCCCTGTTAGGCCTCTTGCATTGAAATAAATGCAGTTTAATTTATCTGTCCTACCTTGTTCTCTGCTATGTCCCTGCCTTCCTCGACTATTTGATTCACCTTTGTTCTCAACTGTACCAGTCTCAAATTGAAATCTTTCCTCACTATCCACCTGGGTCAGACCCTCCCACCTTACTAGTTTAAATCTTCCCGAGCAGCTCTAACAAATCTCCCTGCCAGTATATTAGTCCCCTCCCAATTTAGGTGCAATCCGTCCTTCTTGTACAGGTCACTTCTACCCCAAAACAGCTTCCAATGATCCAAAAATGTGAATCCTCAACCATGCATTCATCTGCTCTATCCTCCTATTCCTACCCTCAGTAGCTCGTAGCACCGGGAGCAATCCAGATATTACTGCTCTCGAGGACCTCCTTTTAAAATTCCTGCCTAACTCTCTTTAATCTCCCTTCAGAATCTCAATCTTTCCTCTTCCTATTTCCCCTTCCTGGTTCCATTGTGTACAATGACCTCCTGCTGGCCCCTCTCCTCCTTGAGAACATTCTGCACCCTCTCTGAGACATCCTTGATCCTGGCACCAGGGAAACAACACACTATTCTGCTTTTTCTCTGCTGGCCACAGAAACATCTGTCTGTACCTCTAACTACAGAATCCCCTAACACAATTGATCTCTTGGAACCCGACGTACCTCTCATTGCATTAGAGACAGTCTCAATACCAGAAACTTGGCTGTTCGTGCTATGTTTCCCTGAGAATCCTTCACCCCCTACATTTTGCAAAACAGCACACTTACTTAAAATGGGGATAGCCACAGAAGACTCCTGCACTACCTGCCTACCTCTCTTACCTTTCCTGGAGTTAACTCCTATGTGACTGTATCTGAGACTTAAACCCCTTCCTATAACTGCCATCCATCACATCCCCTTGCTCTTGTAAATTCCTCATTGCTTCTAACTGTTTCTCCAACCAACCCATTCGATCTGATAGGATTCGCAACCAACGGCATTTATTGCAAATATAATCCTCAGTAACCCGTAAACTCTCCCTAAATTCCCACATCCGACAAAAAGAGCAATTCACTCTACTAAGGGCCATTTTTGTTCTTTCAATCTACAGACCCAGAACATAGCACTGTCTTATTCCTCTACAATACACTGCGCCAGGTTAAATTAATACTTATGGTTTATATTTTAAGTTTAGTCAAGAGACATAGCTCAATAAAACATATAATCAAGAAGTCTCAATCATCTAGCACCCATGCTTTTGTTGACTCACTTTGTCATTTCTAAGAATGGCAAGGGTCTCTGTCCCCTCTCTAACTGCCCTTGAACGTAGTGGCTTTTGGCAATTTCAGAAGGCAATTGCATTCATCTTTACAATGGATCTGGAATTACATATGCACCAGTCCACGTAAAGTTTACGGACTTCCTTCTCTAAAGGATATCAATCAACTTGAATGGGCTTTGACAAAAATCAATATAGTTGCCATAGTGACCGCTCTTACCAACTTTTAAGTCCAGATTTTCTTTTACTGCAACATCAATTCCATCAGCTGCCATGATAGGATTTGAACCCAAGTCCTCTCAGAATGAGCCTGTACCTCTAGGTGCCTAATCCACTGATAACACCACTATGTCAGCAACTCCCAAACATCCATTTAAATTTGTCATACATTTGCAGAAATCCTCATGCATCTATGCCTCTCTCAATTTTTAAAACCTCATACTAAGCCAAATCTTGTTATTCATTACAACAACATAAACTGCTGGAGAAACTCAGCAGGTCTGGCAGCATCTGCAGAGAGAACACAGTGTTAAAGTTTTGAGTCCAATGATCTTTTGTCAGAATGCAGATTGCTATTTATTACATTGTCTCTTGCAAATCTCCTTCATCTCACTATTGTTAGTGATGCTTTCAGTCATGAAGCTATGGGATTCCCTGGCTAAACCTTTCTGTCTTAAGAACTCCCCTCATAATACTCAACTGTTTGTCCAAGAATCTGATTGCACCTTCTGATATCCCCTTCCACTGCTCATAAGTCTTTGTGAAATCCGTTGACAACAAGGATAGAAGCAAAAAAAAATACAATGTTTTTGTTGTTGTAATGTCATAGGGGGATGAGTGACTCATCTCATGCCGCTCCCAGATCCTCCCAGTTGGAAAGCTGAACAAATGAAATGGTTGGTACATCCTTCCTATGACGTCTATCAAGGACTGAAGATTAAACCAAATATTTTCGCTCTAACTTGTTCAACAGGATCTATGGGAGTTACTTGAAAGAGGACATTGTGAGCATGTTCAGCAAGTACAATCACGTTGAAACAAATTCAACAAATTTTCTCATGGTCATTCCACAGAAGAACACAAAGAATGAACGAACCTTTTTTTTTTATTATAGATGCCAGTGAAACTTGATTAACACTGTAGCCACAATCATCACGGTCCATAGCAATTGATCAGATGGTTTCACAATGTTCCACTACTCCACATTCTTTACACGGAGTACAACTGGAACTGAGGTACACGGGATCATTCCCAAGTCTGTGATTACCAAATCAACGAAGTCAGGTGGTGTGACGTCATATACCAAGTTAAGAAGGTGCAGTTTAGGATTTGAGTGCCAACTCTTCAGTGGAGTGCTTCCATTCCGAGTCATCAAAAGATCATCCGGGTCATCTGAAAATTGAGGAAATTCACTATGAACTTAGACCTATAACTGAACTTTATTGGTTGGAAGATGTCTTGGGATATCTTGTGCTAGAAAAAGGTGCTGTAACAATGCAAGTATTTCTTTCACTCAACAATAATTCAGAAATAGGAGATCAGCAATGGTTTATTCATCTATGAGGTTAATAACACATGAAAATTAGATTAGATTACATACAGTGTGGAAACAGGCCCTTTGGCCCAACCAGTCCACATCGACCTTCCGAAGAGCATCCCACCCAGACCCATTCCCCTACATTTACCCCTTCACCTAACACGATGGGCAATTTAGCATGGCCAATTCACCTAACCTGCACATTTTTGGATTGTGGGAGGAAACCAGAGCTCCCGGAGGAAACCCACGCGGACACGGGAAGAATGTGCAAACTCCACACAGTCAGTTGCCTGAGGCGGGAATTGAACCCGGGTCTCTGGCATTGTGAGGCAGCAGTGCTAACCACTGTGCCACCATGCCGTATACATGTTGTCACAATTAACCCATAGATAAGTTACCTTTTCAAGATATAACTGGTCTGTTAGGCCTACGAACAGAATACTCTGTTCTGCCACAACAAACTTTGTATTTTTAAAAACAAATTCCTTAGAAGATTAAGCACTTGCAATAATAATGAGAGCAAAGTTATCGACATAAACCTTTGTAGTCACTTTTCTGTCAAGAGCCAAATTTTCCCATCTTATTCTCAGTTCCAAAAGGTGCAATGAAACTTGTACGCAACAGAAAGCAAATAAATATCTCATTTTTTATGTAAAGCCAAATTTAATAAATACTAATGTATCCATAGAGAAAACAAAAATTAAAGTAGTGGAGACAGAAAAGTGAAATATAAATAATTATCTTTAATTTCTTAATTGTTTAATTTCAGTTGTGAAGTCTAATATAATATTTCACTACTCATGCCGAATCTGATACAAGAATTAAATGACCACACTATTAGGATTGGAAATGTGTTGCTGGAAAAGCGCAGCAGGTCAGGCAGCATCCAGGGAACAGGAGAATCGACTTTTCGGGCATAAGCCCTTCTTCAGGAAATGTCCCGAAACGTCGATTCTCCTGTTCCCTGGATGCTGCCTGACCTGCTGCGCTTTTCCAGCAACACATTTCCAGCTCTGATCTCCAGCATCTGCAGACCTCACTTTCTCCACACTATTAGGATTGTATAGCACAAGCACAGCTGAAGACCATGATAAAATAAACAGTCGAAGCAGTTGGGGTATAGACTACTGTGCAACAAGTCACAGCTTGAAAGAGGATATATGATAAAACAATAGACAAAACTATAAAGACAGAAAGTAATTCAATATTATTACATTTCAGTATTGACATAAATAGTAAGTGAAGGTTAACATCACTCTCCACAAACAATTCCTGAACTGTCCACTTTAATTTATCGTCCTGAACAGAAAGAAAATTCCTCATTTTTCTATAGCAATACGTTTTATGTTCACTCCTATGCTAACTTCCCTAATACTACCAGGGTCAGGTGGAGGGTAGCATGGAACTTTGTATCTGACATCACAAACAATGGTGCTAGCTAAGGAGACATTGAACAGAAATAGTTTTCAAGAAAATCAGATTATCGTTTTTCAAATGAGTAGCCAGCGTTATTTGCACCCTCCACAAACACTAGTGAATAGGCCATATTACTAATGTGCCTTCATTTAACATAAGTTCTATTATATAACTTTATAAATAGACCACTCCTTCATTCAAAACTGTAACTGTTTAAGAGAAAAAGAAAATATAATACTTACCTAGTTCATTCGATACAAATGAATCCGTCTGAACTCTTTCACAAAACTTGTATGTTTCACAACACACCAGGACTGGGACATTGAATGCTTTGGCCAAAAGTGCGATCTGTGATGTCCCCACACGTGACATTACATAGCCATTCGCCAGGAGGGCATGTGCACCCAGGAACACTTTAGAAACCTATGTGAAAAATGATGTTGGATAGTTAATGCAAACCTTGGGGTAGACCAAATGTCATTCCAAAAAATAAAATATTTCCAAGCAGCTAAATTAATTACATGGGAGGTCAGGAAAGGCTATGCAAATGTTGAATAATGTTTTCAATCACCAAATACTATACAAAATTTGAATCATACAATTTTTTTCTGTAATTTCAGATGTCACATACATTTTGAAGACAGGCGAAAACTGTGATAGGTGAGACAGCATTTTAAAACTTACTCCACTTAACTTGCTGTGACATTACACAGAATTTGTATTTGAAAAATAAGTCCCATCTTTGCTGATCTCACATTCAGATTCTGTCATTCTTTCCTAGTCTTCCACTGAGTGTGCTGCTTTCCTCCAACAATTTCAGCTACATTCTCTCCTGTTATATTTTATTCACATAATGACCTCATTTACACACTTGCTGCCACACCCCAGCCCAAGAGTTCTATTCTGTGTTTGTTTGTTTACTTATTTTCATTGAATGCACGAGATATTTATAATTCAAGGTCATGACTTGAAACATTAACTGTTTCCTGCACCACAAATGTTTCCAGAGCCAAGGTATTTCCAGCACTTCCAGTTTTTATTTAAGATTTCCAACATTTGAAATGTCTTGTTTTTAGATATATTTTTATGTACACCCCTCCTTCTGCATGTTTCACAGAATAACTTATGTGCACTTTGTCACTGCTTCTCTCTGTACCTTTCACAATGATCACAGTGTCAAAGCCAATCACAAAGCTCGAAACATCACACTGACACAGAAACGAAGATGCTTTTCTCTGGCTATAAAGTCCTGACCAACTGGGGCATTAGCTTAATTTTTAATACACTCTTACATAGAACTCAATCAGCAAAGCATTACTTTTGGCCCCAAAGGAAATTCGTGAGCATCTAGTGATGGTAAGGAGGTAGTGCAACAGTGTTGTCTGGCAGGTGTCAATGCTAATCTTTCAGTGTCATTATCAGCAACCTTTCTAGTCAAAACCAAAACAATGTTATGTGCACTCAAAAGATCTAAAATGGATAGAACAAAAAGAAGTATTTTCTTGTCATACAGTTCCCCAAGACGTTGTGTCTCAGTGAACAGAAAAAAGTTTGTTTTTCAAAAAAGGCAGGACACCCTAAGCAGAAAAAGTGATAACTTTATAAAGTGATAAACAGAAAGACATTTAAGGATATTTACAAACACACCTCAGGTAGAATATAAGACACAGCACTAATCAGAATGTAAGTGCAGTGAATCCCATTCCGCACTAATCTCCGGAGTGCCTCTCTTCCTTCCAGTTTAGGCCGGCTGTCTACCACTATCACCTTGAACTTCTTTGCCTTGTGTGCATCACAAAGGATAGAGGTCACTAAAGAAGAACTGAAAAAAGGTAATAAAATCAGAATACAATTTGAGGCATAAAGCTACGATTTACAATTCAGAGATAGCACAGAGCATGATGCACCAACACAATCCCTGTGCTTTATCATTCGACAATCATTATTTTCAAGAAAGTTTAACTAACTTTCAAGTCAAGGAATCTTATTTGATATTTCCAATTTGCAAATAACAACTTCCCTTCATGTCATTATGCTCACAGAATGACAGTTCATCTTCAAAAAAGTGCTAACCTATTCTCGGATAAACAGTGATATAGAATAAGATACACATCTAATTGGTGCACTGCACAGACACGTGGGTCTCCAATTTAAAACAGAAACATTTAAATTTAGACATGTTCTTGCATGCAAACATTATCATTTCAGACAACTATTTTACTTTGTAGCTACTGCACCATAGTCCAAGATAATCTCATGGCACGGTGGCTCAGTGGTTAGCACTGCTGCCTCACAGCACCAGGGTCCCAGGTTTGATTCCAGCCTCGGGCTGTGTGGAGTTTGCACATTCTCCCTGTGGCTGCGGGGTTTCCTCCGGGTATTCTGGTTTCCTCCCACAGTCCAAGGATGTGCTGGTCAGGTGAACTGGCCACGCTAAATTGCCCACAGTGTTAGGTGCATCATTCAGAGGGAAATGGGTCTGGGTGGGTTGCTCTTCGGAGGGTCAGTGGGGACTGGTTGGACCAAAGGGCCTGTTTCCACACTGTAGGAAATCTATCTAATACTAACAAGGGACTAATGATTTAAACAACTCAACATTTCCAATATTACTTACCATCCATATACCAGAATTACATCATCATCATTAATTTTCTCCGATGCTGATTTTGATATGGCTTCAGCAGCCAGGTGAATCTTCTCATTTACGTATTTATCTATACAATTTAATAGCATTTCTTTTGCCTGAAAGTAAAACAAAAGATAAGCTTACAGATATTTGTTTCTTCTTATTTTTAGATAGAATAAGAAACAAAAGATCATGCACAATGAAAGTCATTTGGGACTGCATTAAAAGTTGGTCCCCTACTGTCAACAAAAAAAAAGCAGGACATGTGCAGCACATCCAGAATGGATTTCAAAAATTCAGCAAAGCCAAAAAGATTTTAAGATTTTAAGCAATCCATCAATATATAAAGTAAAAGGAACAGGGCATCAAACCACCTCAGCAGGAAAAAAATGTCATACCACCAGGGAGTACAGAATGGAATCAAAATGGGGTCTGAACAATTGTTCCAAACTCAAGACTCGCCTTACATGAAAAGGGTTTTATAGCCAAAGAATAAATTATTCATCTTGGTTCAACCAGTTACAAGAGGTTGGAACAGTAATACGGAAATAGATGAATCTTTCGGAAATTTTTGCTAACTTAAATGTAGAAAATATGTTTACTCTGAGTACAGGTCAGAGGCATGTCACCTAACTGAGTAACCTGGTGTCAGCAGGCCACAACACATCTTGTGGGGCAGTCAACCAAAGACATCAGTCATAAGCTGGACAAGGTAGTGATGAAGGCTTTCAGCATGCTCGCTTTCATCAGTCAGAACACTGAGTATAATAGTTGGCATGCCTTGATGCAGCTTACAAGATGTTAGTTAGGTCACATTTTGAAAACCTGCGCCCACACCTCCCCCCTCATCTCCATCCAAGGCCCCAAAGGAGCCTTCCACATCCAAAGTTTCCCCTGCACATCCACCAATATCATTTATGGTATCCGTTGCTCCCAATGCGGTCTTCTCTACATTGGGGAGACTGGACGTCTCCTAGCAGAACACTTTAGGGAACATCAACCCCACCACACCGTGGTCAAACATTTCAATTCCCCCTCCCACTGTGCTGAGGACATGGAGGTCCTGGACCTCCTCCACCACTGCTCCCCCACCACACAACGCATGGAGGAAGAACACTTCCACCTCGGAACACTTCAACCCCAGGGCATCAATGTGAACTTCGCCAGTTTCCTCATTTCCCCTCCCCCCCACCTTACCCCAGTTCCAACCTGCCAGCTCAGCACCATCCTCATGACCTGTCCTATCTGCCAATCTTCCTTCCCACCTATCTAATTTAATTGTGAAAACTGAGCAGCATGGACAAATTGGGCCAAAAGGGCCTGTTTCCATGCTGCAAACCTCTATATCTCAGTCAAAATCACTGATAAACTTAACACGCTGCATGGCTATCTCAGTCATTCGATCTTTGTGACAGAAATTTCCCTGAACCTGCCAATGATTAAAGAGCTTAAATCTTATGTGACCATCTTAGGAAAATTAAGAATCAAATCTATTTTTCTCCATGATTTAACAGGCCACGAAATGTGAATTATTTATCATAGAATGTGCTGTCAGGGTTTATTGATGTTGCAATATTATATCAGAATAGAACACTATAGATGTTATTACAATATATACAGCTCTACTAAAATACTCGAACAGGAAGAGAAGGCTAATTATATACTTAAATTACACCTTTGCTGCTAAATTAATCGAAATATAATAATGGCATTTCTATAATCATAACATTTTTATTTGCTCATTGACTAATTACTTTACTGATGAAGGGCTTTTGCTCGAAACGTTGATCTTCCTGCTCCTCGGATGCTGCCTGGCCTACTGTGTTTTTTGAGCTCTAATCTTATCTGTAATCTCCAGCATCTGCAGTATCCACTTTCGCCGAATTACTTTAAACACTTATTGAATATAACAGTTAGATTCCAAGGGCAAGTTACATTAACAATCAGTAAAACTTGCATGTGTTGGAGGGAATCCAGAACTCAAGCCTGTTTGGGTAGTAGAGACAGAAACCCTCATAACATTTAAGAAGCATTTAGATGTACACTTGCAATGCCAAGTCATACAAAACTATAGGACAAGTGCTAGAAAATGGAATTGGAACAGTTAGGTGGTTGGTTTTGACTAGCGCAGACTGATGGATTGAAGGCCTTTTTTCTGTGCTTTAGATCTCTGTGACTCTATAACTATAAATTGAAGTGCTGGATTAGGGTCATCCAATTATGCTAAAGCCAGCCCATGACCCAAACCATGGTTCTAAATTAAGTAAGTTTAAGTAAATTCAGCATCAGTATAAACCATTATTTTTCTGAAAGGTTTTAGCTTTTGTAGACTGCAGGGTTTAGAAAGATGTGGAACTGCTTTGCCAATGATTATTTTCTTTCCTTGTCAGACTCCTTTCGTTCACAAGGGAGGCTGAGCCAAGTATGTCACTTCCAAACAGTGAAACATTTTGGATCAGATTGTTATGATAAGGTATCCTCAATACCCAAACAGTTTTAGCAAGGCCATAGAAAAGGAACATGATATCAGTGATGATTCAAGAGCAGGGTTGTAACTGAGCCTATATCTTTGCTTGATTGAATCAGCATTTAACAAAATGGATATAAAGTACATTCCTATTGAATTAAAGTTTTCTTTTTCTTCCCCTTCTGAAATTAATCAGTCATTTTTATGACTTACACACAAAATAACATCTGTGGTAAATTTGGGGTTTCTTGAAAAGTAACTTTCTAAGAAGAAAAGTATCACATTAAATTATAAGAACTGTTCTTACCTCATCCTCCTTTACGCTTGCAGAAATATTTGAGATTTCCTTCTTAACGAATTTGATAGCATTGCCCATACTCGTTGAGAGTGATCGGCACTGGTTCAGGAAACTGGAAGGCAGAAACAATACATCAACAAGATAAATTCTTAAAAGAACAGAACACATAGAAATACTGTCCATTAACTGGAGTATCATTTTCAACCAAGATCACTGGAAGTGATAGTTGTGATGGTGCAGCCACTGGGAGACACACTACTATCCAAAAATTATTGGGATAAGCATGGAAAGACATTAAATGTTCATCATTATAAAGAATTGTTAAATTACCAAAAGGATCTGTGGACAAAGAAACACAAACTTGTTGAAGGCAAATTGTGTTACTTGCTGCAGGCCAAGTAACTTCACCAAGGGCATGCTCCTGTCATAACAGCTCTTGCCATTTTATCGTCCACACTGCATGATGGGGAGGAATTACAAATAGGAATTTTTTTGTTTTAAAATGAGGAGACGTGGGTGAATTATCCATTCCTAATTGCCCTCGAGATGGTGTTGATCAGCTACCCTCTTGAATCATTTCAGCTTAGTTGATGGGAAGGTTTTATCCCAGGGCTTTTAGATAACAAAATCAGGATAATTCTCACAACACACGAAGAACATAAAATCTACTTTGTCAGCAATGACCAGGCGTTATGACACTCGTCTCCAACATTCATATTGTGTCACCATATTGGCTCTTCCTTCTTTGATTCATTACTGCTGGGTACATTCTAGCCTGAATTCTTCTGACTCATTGGACTTGGCTTTGGAGGTGAGTGAATGTGGAAATTTGAGATCCTTCAGGTCTGCGTTTAATAGAGGTCTACAGTACAGCAAAAAGCCCTTTAGCCCATCAAGTCTGCACTGATTGGAAACAACCACCCAACTATTCTAGACCCATTTTACAGCACTTGGTCCATAGTCCCGTACGCCTGTGTATTGCAAGTGGGTTTCTGCCTCCACCACCCTTTCAGGCAGTCAGTTCACAATTCTTGCCACCCTCTGGGTGAAACAAAACTTTCTCACATTCCTTCTAAACTTTCAGTCCCTTGTGTGAAATCTATGCACTCTGGTAATTGATCAGACCAGCAAAGGGAAATGTTCCCTCCTGTCTACTCTATGCCCCTCATAACTTTATACATCTCAATCGTGCCCATCCTCAGTCTCCTCTGCTCCAAGAGAAACAACTCCAGTCTATTCAATTTCTTTTCATAACTAAAACTGTCCTGCCCAGGCAATCTCCTCTGCACCCTCTCCAGAGCAATTACATCCACATCGTTTATATGGCTTCCAAACCCATGGCCCAATCAAGGCTTTGCACAGTTCCAGTATATCTTCCCGGTTCTTAAAACTCCATACCTCGGTTAATAAAACATCCCATGTGCCTTCTTAATCACTTTAGCTAACTTAAGAGACCTTATATACCACAAACAGCTAAACTGATCCAACACTGATCCCAATGGAATACCTCCGATCACAGGCTTCCACTCACAAAAATACCTCTCAACCATCACCCGCTGCTTCCTGCCACTTAGCCAATTCTGGATCCAATTAGCCAAATTTTCTGGGGTCCCATGGGCTCTTACCTTTGCAATCAGTCTCCCATGTGGTCATTTTTAAAAGTATTACTGTAAGTCCACATAGACACACATGGTCACCTCTTCAAAAAGTTCAGACAAGTTGGTTTGACATGACCTTGCTATCAAAACAATGCTGAAAATGTGTTGCTGGAAAAGCGCAGCAGGTTAGGTAGTATCCAAGGAGCAGGAGAATCGGTGTTTCGGGCATGAGTCCTTCTTCAGGGCTCATGCCTGAAACATCGATTCTCTTGCTCCTTGAATGCTGCCTGACCTGCTGCACTTTTCCAGCAACACATTTTCAGCTCTGATCTCCAGCATCTGCAGTCTTCACTTTCTCCTTTGTTCTTGATTAATCCCTGCCTCTCCAAATGTTGATTAACTTTGTCCTTCAGAATTGTTTCCAGTAGTTTCTCCACCTCGAGGTTAGACTGAGTGGATTGTAGATTCCTGGTTTATTCGTTGGTCCCTTCATGAATACTGGTACCACATTGCTGTCTTCCGGTTTGCAGGCACCTCTCCTGCGACCAGAGAGGAATTGAAAATCTCTGACATGTTTCCACTCAATGGGCTATTCTCAAAAGCAGAGACCAAGTAGCAGTGCTGGGAGCCAATTAAGATATTTAAAAGACAATGATCTACTATTCTGATAACCTAATGAAATTTTAGTGACAGCCCACAGCACCCCTGACATTACCCCTTGCTGAGCTGGAGACGGACAACATATCAATAAAGATCCCGTAGTTGAAGACTAGAGTATCGACCTATGAGTTTTTAGATTCAAGTACATAGCATAATTAAGCAATGCACCCACAGGGAGACCCCTGCACACTGATGCAAAAAGCTCTGTTCACTACTCAAATAATTCCATCTGAACCTTCAAATGAGTGATTCTAACTTGTAGCGCCATTTCATTCCGCAGTGGGACTGACAGCTGGCCGTCCCTTAAGTTCTTGCAAATGCCCCCCATAACTATCTGTCAACTGCTGTCCCCAGATGGACAGCCATAACGGGTGTAGTCTGTTTACTTGTTGCCTCCCATGAGATCACATTGTAAGGTATACCTATGATACAAGGTGTGGGAGTGAGTGGGGTCAGGATCTCAAAATTATCCCAGCTCCATAAAATTTTAATTCTGTCTTTCAACTTCTCTCTATTCTTAGTGTAGGCAAGCGAATGATTATAAAGCTTCGGAACCTTTTTTGAGTGCTTTAGGAGCTTTTGTACATGCAACACTTAATTTTAAGTGACTGTGTCCTTTTAAGTTTCTCCAGCATAACAATTTTACAGTATCCCCTATTAAGGAACTTCCTGAACAAATCAAAAACAGCATTGGTGACTGTATATACTTATGGAAGGGGCTGTCACAAGAAAATTATGCAGGCAGAACACTATACTCTATAGTCAGCTTTACTTAAAACATTTACAATGTAGAAGAAGAATATCTACTATTAATTACTGTTTCCATACGATAAAATATGGAAACATATATTTTTTATGCCTTCATAAATACACGCTCATATGGACACACACACAAACACAAAATGGATATCAAACCAGTTACATTTTAGGGTCAGGTCATAAATGAAAAACTTTAAACAAAGTAGAAACACCAAAATTAAAACCATGTCATAGAGAAAACATTTGTTCTTGCTATACCTAGCACTAAGTTACTGAGAGCTTTCTGACTGAAAATTGAGAAATACCTGATATCTGGTTTCAGTTTGTTGACCAAGTCTCTTGACAACTCTTCATTAGGCGGAGTTGAGTAGTCACGAATGACCTGAAGCAGGGCAGGAACTAACAGTTACATTTGCTTTAAGAGAGTAGCATTTGAAATAAATATGAGATTATCCATATTTGGCATCACACATTCTAAGATCTGTCACATTTTAACAGCTATAACAGATAAAAACTTTTTCAAGTCATACCTGTTGTTGTCAGATATTGTGGTAGAAACAAGGGCATGTAAAAGCTATCTGGACATTTTTCCAGTATTGACACATTATTGTCCCTAATGACACCAAAGACAAAGTGATACTTTTCACTTTGTTTGTGCAAATAGTTGTAACTTCACTAATAGCTGTAGTTTGTGCAAAAAGTTGTGCACCGAGTTATAGCTTCACTTAAGAGGGTGAGAGCAGTTTGCCATTAACAAGAATTGACAGGATATTACAGGACAGTCACACCTCACCTCAAAGAAGCTGCCAATTTTTTAATGTTACGTGTTTATAGATTTTTGCCTGTAGATCAAATTTCAAGAGCAAATGATTCACCAGAACAGTTTCAGTACTAACATTAAGCACAGAAGTAATATACTGCTTTGGCAAAGGTCAAGTTTTTTTCTAATTGTATCCCAATTAAACATTGGCCCAATCCAAAGGTATTTTATTTTAATGATTTTTGTTTAAGCTGTGCACACCTTTCATACATTCATACAAATTCCCTTTGGTCCAAATCCAAATCTGACAAGTGGGATTGAAAGTCAGGCGAATGACCTGGTGGGTAAAGCTACTGTTGTGTGTGGCAATGAACAAGATAAATAAGAAGGTCTTAAGTTCACCTCCTGGCCTATGCCAAGTTGGCTAAACTGGACCAATAGTTGAGATACTGCTATAAAATCCATGAAAGGTTAAAAAAAAATGAATCAGCCAGGTTCTCGGTCTTGATTGCTATTAAATAACTCGTTTATAAACTGCAAATGAGATAGTTTTCAGCACAGAACATGAACATTTTCAATTGGGATGCTTTCTATGACGAAACAGTCCTTGGCATGGAAATTTGTTTATATTTCCCTATTATTGGTATGTCTTATTGCTTTAATATATTAAGGCTTCTAACCATTAAAACCTGAGATGGGACCTAACGTCTTTTATGAACACCTTAAATCGGCCCTCTTCTCCTTTTAAGTTCAAAGAAAATATCTGCCAACCTCTTGAAAAAGTTTTTTTTTTTAAGATATCGTCCTATTCATCTTTATTGAAATCCTTTATCCTTGTCTTTGATTGGGTACTTAGCTAGACCCAAAATGAAACCACAAATTGCTGATGAAAGTCAGCAGGTCGACAGCATCAATGTTACTCTTTCCAGAGTTAATTTATCAAGTTTACTATTATTCTTCTTCAGAACCAGGGACAGATGGAAATACGATGGGTTTTATGCTGTTGAGAAAGGAGAGAAGGGAAAAATGTACAAAATAGCAAAACTTTGCTGTGTTTTATCTCAGGTCTCCAGCAACTACACTATTTTGATTTCATTTGTTAGTCCCTCTGTTGCATCCATGTCTCTTAAATTGGGATAATGAATCAAAGGTGGAAAATATGAAATAGAAAGGCTGGTACAAATTGGATAAGCTGACCATTCTTGACAAAGTCCAATTTAGACTGCGGAGGGGAAAAAAGGGTGGAAACTGAGGAGGTGCTCAGAACAAGCTATCAGACCTCCTCAGATATAGGGATGGTTCCAGGGAACTGAAGATTTGCAAATATTACAACCTGTTCCAAAATAAAAGGACAAGGGCAAACCTGGCATTTACCAAACATTTGATTCTAGGTGCTGGACAAGTTTATGGAAACAATAATCCCAAAGAACATGAACACCCACTTGGACAAATACAAACTAAGAAAGTAGAGCAAGCATTGATTTGATCAAGAAACTTGTTGTTTTTTGATGAGGTAAAGGAGAGGGTGAATGAGGGCAGCATCGATGATTCTGATTATGACTTCCAAAAGTCATTTGCTGCATTAGGATCACATATTAAGCTTGTTGGCAAATTTAAAGCAGCAGAGACACAAAGGTTGAAGGATAGTAAAGTTGCAGCTAAAGGCACAACCAAAGGGGGCATGTACAGGGGTGGTCCCCATGGGACAGCTTTTGATGGACATTGTAACTAGAACATGGAGGAGTGGATACAGTGCACAACTCAGAAATCTGCAGATGACATGAAATTTGCAAGGTAAAAACAATGACTGCAGATGCTGGAAACCAGATTCTGGATTAGAGTGGTGCTGGAAAAGCACAGCAGTTCAGGCAGCATCCAAGGAGCAGGAAAATCGACGGTTCGGGCAAAAACCCTTCATCAGGAATACAGGCAGAGTGCCTGAAGGGTGGAGAGATAAATGA
>NC_057712.1:90942766-90964003 GCF_004010195.1 Chiloscyllium plagiosum
GGGAACGGTCTTTGCGGGAGGCGGAGAGGGGTGGGGAGGGAAATATATCCCTGGTGGTGGGGTCTGTTTGGAGGTGGCGGAAATGTCGGCGGATGATTTGGTTTATGCGGAGGTTGGTAGGGTGGAAGGTGAGCACTAGGGGCGTTCTGTCCTTGTTGCGGTTGGTGGGGTTGGGTCTGAGGGCGGAGGTGCGGGATGTGGATGAGATGCGTTGGAGGGCATCTTTAACCACGTGGGAAGGGAAATTGCGGTCTCTAAAGAAGGAGGCCATCTGGTGTGTTCTGTGGTGGAACTGGTCCTCCTGGGAGCAGATATGGCGGAGGCGGAGGAATTGGGAATACGGGATGGCATTTTTGCGGGAGATAGGCTGGGAAGAGGTGTAATCCAGGTAGCTGTGGGAGTCAGTGGGTTTGTAAAAAATGTCGGTGCCAAGTCGGTCGTCATTAATGGAGATGGAGATGTTCCAGGAATGGGAGGGAGGTATCAGAGATGATCCAGGTAAATTTAAGGTCAGGGTGGAATGTGTTGGTGAACTTGATGAATTGCTCAACCTCCTCGCTGGAGCACGAGGTGCCGCCAATGCAGTAAAGAAAGCAAGCAATACATTTCGAGAAGGTAGACAGGCTAGTGAAATTGGCAGAGACATTATATGAAATTCAATGCAGAAAAATGTGAGGTGATATACCGTGCTAGGAAAAACTGAAAGAAATGATAAGCTAAATTGTAGAATCTTTATATGGATGCAAGAATAGAGACATGAGGCGTTTGTGCAGAAATCTTTAAAAGATAGCAGAGCAGATTAATGAAGCAGGTAACAAAGGGGTCTAGAAATTGATGGAACATTTACAATAGCCAGGAAGTTATGCCAAGCCAAGATAAAATGAGTTTGGTTCCAACTGGAATACCGTGTTCAGTTCTGAGAACCGTGCTTTAGGAAGGATGTCAATGTCTGAGAGAGGATGTGAAGGCTTCCATAAAAAGGCAAAGGAAAGACTCACTAAAACATTTACAGGGATCAGAGTGTAGAGGAGCGTGGTTAAACTGGAGAAGCTGGGGCAGCTATCCAAACAGCAGAGAAGACAAAGAGGATATTTGATAGAGAGGTATTTATTAAGCAATTTGATCGAGTAAACGAGAAGAAATTATTTCCAACATTTTACTCAAATTAAAACAGAGGGTACAGACTTAAGAATCATTTTTTGTTTGCACTCAGCAAAGTGAGGAAAAGCTCGTTTTACACAATGCATGGTTAGAATTTGAATTCATACTTTAAGAATAAGGGGTCACCCAGTTCAGACAGAGATGAGGGATAAATATTGCTCTCAAAGGGATGGCTAGTCTTTAGAATTGCCTTCTTCAAAAAAGTAGATTCAGTATTTTAAAATATTTTTTTGGCTGAGGTAAATAGTTTCTCGATTATCACAAAGATGAAAGATTATCAGAGATATGCAGGAAAGTAAAGATGAGGTTAAAATTAGATCATCTACATTTTATGGATTGATGGAGCAGGGTCTAAAGGCTGAGTGGCCTACTCATGTTCCTTGTTCACATATGGCTCTCTCTGATAGGGTGGTGGATACAGGTTTTGCAGTCACTTTCAAAAGGTGGATAAACAAATAATTGAAGGGTATGGATATGTGGTGGAGGGTGGTAGAAGAGGGGATGGAATTGGACTGATTTATCTTCAAAAGAAATAGTGTGGACTCAAAGGACTGAATGGACCTCCCCCTATGCAGGACTATTCATTGATTCCACTAACTCAGAACTCTGCTTTGATAACTCTACTTTTCGCAAAAAGCTTTGTAAAGTCTTTTTTTTCTCCCCTCCCCTGCCAAGAAGTCCCTTTTAATGCAGACAACAGCATATTCCACCCCCCGTCCTATTTTAATGCCTCTTATTTTTCATTTTGAAGAAAGAACATCTGATCTGCTCCGTTCACAGATGGTGACAGATCTGCTGTCATCTTCCAGCATTTCCAGCTTCGGATTTTTTATTATCTATTATTTGTTTTTTCTTTCAGATTTTATTTAAAAAGAATGAGTGATGGGCCACTAAAAAAGTGACCAAAAAATTAACCTGTAAAGTAAAAATACAATTTCCAGCTTGAAGTAAAAAGCATCCACAGATCTAAGAGAGAACACTACCAAAAACAACAAGATTCATCCAACAGCCCAAAGGATAAAATGCCAGAAGAGTAATTGTTTCTATCTAGGTATGTCATCAGAATGTCATAAGTAAATGACTTTTGCATTAAATCCATGCAACACAAAAGTCAACTTGGCACTACGGGGAACAATTAAGTCAGCTTAAATTGTTCTGCTCGTCAACACACAGGAAGAAACAATAACTCTCCATTTCAGGCAATACCATTTTGGGATGACTTCCAATGACCTCACCTCAGAAAGCCAATAAAAGGGACAAAAAAGAAAAATAATTACCTTATGAAGGCTAAATTATATTTTTGATGGGCTATTTCATTAATACTATATGTCTTATCTGTTCTTCAGGGCATAGATTAATGTATCCCATACCTGTTTAAAAGCATGTAGTAATGCTATGCATCGTGCATTAGATCCTACGATAATTCCCTGAGAATACTGTAATCCTAGACGTACAATAGCAGGGTGAAGCACAGTCGATGGGATGCTGCAAAGAATCAAAAGAAATAGCAGTATAAATGTCAATTACACTTGTGAACAGTGTTTTAATTAGGTTAAGGCCAGTATCTAAAATGAAGCTTGCTACACCAGTAAAGGTAATTGCTGAACATAACTAGCATGGTAAAAACCACAATAATAGAATTAATATGCTGTTGATGTAAACATAAACTTTGACAGTCAATTTACTATTTAGATATCTAAAACCAGCAATTAAGCCACTGAACAGTATTCAAACTGCGTTGAAACTCAATAACTGTAGACATCATTAGATTGCCACACAGAACAAGAGATTAAAGTTTTGTATCTGATGCTTGAGGATCTTCAAATCTTCTAAGTATGAACTTGATGACATACAAGTCAAGCTGTAACGTGTCAAAAGCAAAAACCCAACTCCAAAAACCAAAGAAAAACAGAGGTGCCCTCTTTCAACATCAAATTTCACTTTGTGTTGTGCCACCGAAGGAAGTTGAGTAATGCTCAGCAAAAGATACATTTTGACAAAGCTTTTGATCTTTCACTCTTCCAGACAGGAAGACAAATTCAAAGGAAAACCAACACTGATACAGCACAAAACAAAAGTGCTGATGGGTTGGGAATAGAACTCAATTTAGCAGAGACACTGCCATGGAGAATGCACCCGCTAATGCTGATTGATAATTAACAATGAGACTGCGTTTACATTTTAAAGCAAAACAGCTGCGGCTCTGGGACGCAGTGGCGTGAAACTGCCTCTGAGCCAGGGCCTGGTTCAAGCTTGATTCAGGTGTTGCCTACTCCAGAGATGCATCCTAACATGTCTGAACAGGTTGATTCAAAAAAATTATAATCCAAAATTGGCTGTCAGAGTAATTCTTTGCACACTGAGGATTATCCAAACAGTGTTGTCCAATTTCAGAATCACATGTAATATTGTACATTATATCATCAGCTATGCAAGGATGAACTGTTTGGTACGAACAATATCTTTCTTGTTCCGAATAGCTGACTTATGCTGTTTGATACAATCTGCCAGTCTTTGGGATGTACAGACTACAAACCCAGCATTACATCAGCACGGACATTCATACACCACATTACTCACTTGTGTGATTGGCAGAACATCTTTTTGGTTTGACAGTAGCATCCTGTTAGTGGCAAACACCACTCTTACTGCTACCACTGAGTCAGAGCTGACAACAAATTTAGGATTGTCAATCAGGCTTGCATTGTCGTGCACTTGGGTGTCTTGGAACTTACGTATATTCATACAGACTGTATTCTTTGCAAACTGAAGGAACATGTACATGCACACACCCATGTAAAGTCAACAAAACAGATGACAGCCATTTGCTGGTTCACTTCTGAACATAATGCCCTGACCAAAGACACCTTCCTAATTTGTAATTTAACAAAGCCTGACTGTCAAACAGTATTAATGGATAATTGCTCTATAGCAATGCTTCTACCAATTAGAGAACAGTTGCCACCAAATCAGGACACTAGTCACATGCACTATAAATGTTGGCTTCCCTCTTATATTGGTATTCTTGCAAAATGTCCTGATGAATGTAAGACATAGAGCTTTTTTTAAACGCAAGATTAAAACTTTGTACTACAAAACAACTATACAGAAAAACAAATCTAAAGAACTGCAGATGCTGGAAACAGAAATTGCTGGAAAATCTCAGCAAGTCGGGCAGATCGGTGGAGAGAAAGCAAAGTTTGTACTTTAGGTCCAGTGGCCCTTCTTCAGAACCAATAAAGAAAATTCTGAGCAAAGTCGGGGAACAGGGACGAGTGGTGATCCCTTGTTTGGTTTTCCTGTATTGTTGCAATCTATTTCACAGCTATATTGGCAATGTGAACTCATTTCATTTTTCAGATGTATTAGTCATTGGTAGAGGTTTTTGCAGAAATGGGGTTAAATAATCAAAAGGAAGCGTTAAATACTGCAGGACCCGTTTGGCTTGAGGAAATTCCCATGTTTATATTCCAGAAATTACACTAAAAAAATGTTTAATGAAAATAACAAAGCTTAAATTAGGGTTCCAACTAGAAATAAATTACTTATCGGGCTTCTTCAATACCAACAAGACAGACTAAAGCAGCTTTGTGATTGTAAATAACCTCTCAACAAATTTACAAATGGTGGTCTAAAACATTTGCAATTCGGGACAGAAAACATCAACAACACTGCACTTGTAGGCAAGTTGTTCATGTCTCCAACTTAACTAGAATGTTACTACATTCAATAAAACAACTATTAAAACATGCCTACTTACGTCAGCTGCTGCGTCAATGGCAATTTACGGCTGTATTGGTGCAAATGTGAAAAGAGAATGACTTTGCTGCCATAATCTTGCCTAAGTGGAACCTAGAATAAATCAAAATATTTTAAGTACTTGTTTAAAATAAAATGAATGTTTTTATGTATCAAACTAAAACGAAATTGACACATCAATACTACCAATACTTCAAGGAAAATTACGGATATTCTTTGGTGACATATCAAATTTTGTACTTGTATTAATGTTTTTGTGTCCCTGAGGTACAAACAACTTTCATTACTTCACTGCAGCTGAAACTTGCAAGAATATTATGGTTATGTGGATAGAATTCTTCACTTTTATTTCTGTACCCAAGTGGCACTGTACAGTCCTTCTGTACAAGTAAGGATATTCCTAACTTCAAAACTGAAATTTAATTATCCTCAAAAGAGGTGCATTGTGGTAAAATCCAACAAACACTCAAATGGATTGGTGACCTTAGCACTATTTTTAGATTCCATTCATATTGCATGTTAAAAGAAAATCAACAACTTCTTTTGAAGCTAATTAATCTATTTAGTCCTTCCTAAAGCTTCTACTCTCCGGAAATACTATGAATTGGATCAAGATCAACAAATTGTTAAATACGTACTACTGTTAATCAACACAAACGGAGGATCTATTAAAATGAGAATAGAACAATAGGCTGCATAAGCATAACGAATGTTGTTCTCAGAGTTGTGGAAAGATTTACTACCATAATTTTGTACTTAAAGTGCAGTGTCCTCTATATTTGAGAGATCAAACATACTGTGACTCCACACTTCCATTAGCTTGCAAGGGTGGTCTCGAGCTTCCAGTTGCTTGTCCACCCTACTTTCAATTGCATATTTTTGTTCTCTACCTCCTATACTATTTCAATAAGACACAATAGAAGCTCACAGATTAGCACATCTTCACTGAGTCATCGAGCCAAAGGTACAGAAGGTGGTCATTCAGGTCACCAATTTCACACCAATGGTCGATACAGCAATCCAGTCTGCCCCATTGTTTATTTCCCTTCAGTGATAAATATAATTTTCTTATAAAATATTACATTGTCTCTGCTTCTAGAACCCTCATTCGTTAAGAGTTCAATGTTATTACATGCTGCATTAAATGCCGTTCCTCATAATCACCCTAAATCTCTTGTCCAAAACCTTTAATTATATACCCTTCTCCTTATAATCATATACGCTAGCTCCAATCAGATCTTTGGAACAGCTTGTCTTTGTATGCTTTATTCAAGCCCATCACATCCTTGTCATCTCCATAAAGTCTTTTATACATCTTTGTTCCAAAGAAAACAGCCCTGTTTCCTCCCAACCTAAAGTCCCTAAATCTCAGAAAAATTCTAATTAATCTCCCAGGCACTTCATTGAGTACCCAATCACAAATATCGTCCTCAATTTCAGCTAGTTATTTTTTAAATCATTATAAGATCACTTTGAAGCTATTGTCATTAAAATTCCTGGCACAATTTTCATTCCCAGATAGGACACATTTAGCACAGAGGGCTGTCAACATTGGGTCTTTAAGTACAGTCAAGACCAAGAAGACAGATTTTTAACCAGTAAGGGTTATGAGGAATGGAGCTGAGGATTATCAAATCAGTTATGATCTCAGTGAATGTCAGGGTTGATTGGACAGGCTAAGTGATCTATGTATGCTCCTTTTCCTCCCCTATCCAGAAGTGCTCTTACACACAACTGAACAGCTTTACCCACTACCATTATGCCTACTCCCGCTTATGGTTTATAGCATTTAGCTAATAGCAATTTTGAATCATAAGAATCAGGTAGCAGTGATCAAATATGAGAATGGACAAACAGACCAAAGAAGGGTGAGACAAGGCTTCAATCTCTCATCAGACTGTTTCTCAGTGGACTTAAAGAAATGCATGGTATAAAAGGTAGGAGAAAAAGTCACCAGCTACAACTGCTCAGCCAATGATATCACACACCAACAAATGAAGACAATGAAGTGGCAGATTGAGTTCAATTTAGTTAAAAGTGAGGTACTGCATTTTGGGAAAGCAATCTGAGCAGGACTTATACACTTAATGGTAAGGTCCTAGGGAGTGTTGCTGAACAAAGAGATCTTGGAGTGCAGGTTCATAGCTCCCTGAAAGTGGAGTCGCTGGTCGATAGGATAGCGAAGAAGCCGTTTGGTACGCTTTACTTTATTGGTCAGAGTATTGAGTAAGAAGTTGGGAGGTCATGTTGCGACTGTACAGGACATTGGTTAGGCCACTGTTGGAATATTGCATGCAATTCTGGTCTCCTTCCTATCGGAAAGATGTTCTGAAACTTGAAAGGGCTTGGAAAAGATTTACAAGCATGTTGCCAGGGTTGGTGGATTTGAGCTACAGCGAGGAGGTTGAATAGGCTGGGGCTGTTTTCTCTGCAGCATTGGAGGTTGAGGGGTGACCTTATAGATGTTTGTAAAATCATGAGGGGCATGGGCAGGATAAATAGGCAAAGTCTCTTCCCTGAGGTGAGGAAGTCCAGAACTAGAGGGCATAGGTTTAGGGTGAGAGGGAAAAGATATAAAAAAGAGCTAAGGGGCAACATTTTCACAGACAGTGGTACATGTATGGAATGAGCTGCCAGAGAAAGTGGTGGAGGCTAGTGCAATTGCAACATTTAAAAGGCATCTGGATAGGTACATGAATAGGAAGGGTTTGGAGGGATATAGACCGGGTTCTGGCAGGTGGGGATAACTGGTTGGCATGGACGAGTTGGACCATGCTGTACACCTCTCTGACTCTAATGTGCAAAGATCAATGAATCCCAGGCAAAAAGATACTGCCTACACTTAGCTGTTTGAAAACACACATAATAGTGATAACATAAAAAGGACATGCCAGTAGGCAACATTGTTGTCAATGGAATGATGTTAGAACATGTCAATCAATTCAACTTTCAAAGAAACACAGCAACATCAACTGTTAAAGGCAGTAATAAAATCTGTCACACGAATAGAGCAGCCAAACGATGTTTTAAATTAAGCAACATTATAAAGAACATCAGTTAGAGTCTGGAAGCAAGAATCCCAATCCTACGAGATTATTTCTGGCCATTAATGAATTATTGACATGAAGCTCGCAGCTTCAGAAGAGAGGAAGAAAGGAAAACAACAACTTGACAGTGTTGTGCTGAAGGAGAAACAGAAAGCTGACGTAGTGATTGTACTGAGGTCAGCCAATTGGACCTCACAGAATGAGTTCCCTGATTGGGTGCTGCTCATGTAAACGATTGGCTGCCATAAAGAGGGGACTGTCAGAGATCTTAACACGCTGGTAGCTGACTGAATGAGTCGGTACTAAAGTCAAGGACTGTTCATGTGTAAATATAAGGGTGACTTGGTGACAGATAACAGCCTCAGTGGGGTGATGTCAGGTAAACTGGGTGGAGAAAAGTTCCAACAAAGTAGTAATGAATTAGACCATAAGATCAAGAGAACTCTGAAATAATATCATAGAAGACAAATGGGAGTCTTTCGAACATGCTATCTATGTGAAAGGTTGGAATGTCTAATCACCACTGGAAGGATGAATGAAAGAAAACCAAGTGGTCAGAGGTGATGCAAGTAACAAAACAATATTAATGATCAATTTAACTAGAACTCAGACAACACTGTCACACTGACTGGAAAAGTTTCCAAACTCCACTATGTCACCAATGCCATCAGTCTGGCACTTAGCCAATGACAAAGCAACATTTTGCTGACCAAAGCATAATTACCAAACAAAATATTTTGTGGCAGACTAAATATTTTAAGTTGCCTTAAAGAAAACTAAAGTTCTTAGGTGAGAAACAATGACTGAAATCGCAAGAGTAAATAATGAATAGACAAATGCACTAAAAGTAGAAATGCTACCAGCAAAATGAGAGATAACTAGTATGAACACAGTCAAACTGAGGACATGTGACATTAAAATAACAGCAATAGATTTTGGTTTCTGGAAATCTGAAAACTAACAAAAAGTGCTGTATATACTCAGCAGGCTGAGCAACATCTGTGGACAGAGAAACAGTTCGGAGTTAGAAACATGATGTGTTCATTGCAAATGAAAGGGAGGAGAGGAACAGTGAAAAGGAAGGTCAGTGATAGGGTGGACGGGGAGAGATTAAATGTCAAAGATGTGAAGGAACTAAAACCAAAACGGTGCAATGTAATAATTTTGCAAAACATCTGGGAGCAGAACATATAAAACAAGATTAAGACATGTCAAGGAGAACAGAATCAGAACAGAGGTTATGGTCAATGTTGAGTCTAGAAGCCCACAACTGTCTAATAAAATGCCAAATGAAGTTGTTGAGGTGCTTTTCCTCGAGTGTGAATTGAGTTTCAATGAAACACTGCAGCAAGTAGTGACAAGAAATGAGACAGAGAGCAAGGTGCAGAATTAACATTGTAGGAAACAGGAAGCCCGAGGTCGTGCTTGCAAACTGAGTGGAAGTGTTCTGCAAACCAGCTGCCGTGCCTGCATTTGGTCTCCCTGAAGTGGGGAAAACCACATTGGCAGCAGTAAATACAGTACACTAAATTCACCTGCTTCACCTCCAAGTTGCATTAATTTAGCCTGCAAGAAGCTTGACTCTAGTTTGAGCTGGTCAGAATTGGTTATGTGCATATAATAAAAGATGTTACTTTTCGATAATGCAAACTGAATAATACTCCTCTGAACCATGCAGTAACGCTGTGAACTCGCACAATTACCAATTAAAATCTTAATCACGAAGCAAGGAAACAAACAATTAGCACACAGTTCAAACCTTAAACTTGGAAACGTTTTTAAAGCAATCAGCTGAATCAGTCTGTAAGAGACATTCACAATACACCACCAAATGACATGAACCAGTTTGATCAGTTTTAGCACCAAACTAAATTAAATGTAAACCCATGTATCATTCTGGACAAAAATATTAATAGAGTAGTCATCAAAACCAACAAAGTAAGCAATGGACCTTAAGACATGGGCTCATGGTTTTGTTCTAAAATAGGTTAAAACATACAACAAGGCAAGGGCACCAAAAAACAGTCACATATAGGTTTGCAGCTTCTTCTGTAACACAAGGTCTTGAGCTTCCTGAATTGTCAATAAAATCAACAATTCCTTAATGGATGTAAAATACAGCTAGCGACTGCACATTGGTTTACGATCTGAATTTATAGATTCAGGGACAGCCATGACACGCCATTCTAATGTGATAGATTCATGAAGAAGTAAGGAGAAAAATATGTGAAAACATGGTAGGTTTCAAAAAATCTACAAACTCAAGTTTAGATCTCCAGTTTCTGTTCAAATATCCCATAGGCTGCCTCAAATATTGACAGCAAAGGTTCTAGAAAAATATGTGTGGCAGTAAAATTGAACACTGAGTAGACATTGAGGGACAAGGGCACAAGCTTGATATTCTGTGTTCCACAAAGCCATTCCTTAATTTACAAGGCATAAGTCAAGATGATTTGCCAGGGTGAGTACAGCTCTATAAACCTAGAAGCTGAGCATTATCATGACAAAGCAGCCTGTTTTATCAGCTTCATTCACATTCAGCATTCACTCCCTTCATCAAAGATATAATATGAACACAATATGCAACATCTACAAGATAAACTGCAGCAATTCATCAAAAGCTTTCCAGACAGCATTTTCCAAATCCATGTCATCTATCACTTTCAAACAGCAAGCGTTTGGGAACACAATCACCTCAGAGTTTCCACTAATTTCACAAATTCCTGACTTGAGAATATATTATTATTCTTTCAATGATACTGAAACAAATTCCTGGAACTCTGTTCCTGACACGTTACTGTGAAATATCTTCACCATATGAACTTCTGGATAGCTAAGACACATCATCACTGTTATGTGAGGAGTATTTAGGAATAGCTAACAATATCACCAGAAATGCTCAAGTGCTGCAAATTAATAAGAATGATTTTGGAAACCTGTTTTGGCATCTTGACAAAACATTACTGGAATTGAAGTAATACAAAATAGAAAAAATGATTTGCAATGAAGGCCACTGCAGAGACAGGTAAGTGTTTCAACATGCTGCATTCCAAGACATGTACATTAGAATCTAAATCTAATCTAAAATCTAACAATGATCAGGGTCATGCCTGTTATTCTCCAACATTCAGTCAGAAGCTGGAATATCTCCAGATTAAAAATTGTAAGGTAACTCAACTCTTGTTATCTTTATTCCATTATTCTGACAGATAATAAGACTACACCAGAGAAAATCTGACTGAAATATATACAAGTTAGAAAATAGAATTTAAAAAGGTGAATCAAAAACATTTACTTTGTTGTTTCAACCAGAACATTTTAATATTAAAATGCTACCTGTTGCCGCTCCAGTTTTTTGGCCAGTTTTTTGAGAGCTGCTGGGTCATCTGCCTGAACATGATCTGGGAGTCGCTTTACTGTGGAAAAGGTGTTGAGAAGATGTACTCATTACTCAGGAGAATGCAAGGAAATAAAAACACACTTATTAAATCCTCAATTTCTTTAAAATCTTTCTTTAGAACTTCAAAACGGTCTTTGGTGCATTCTTTCTTGGAAGTCAAGTAACATTCATAAATGGCAAGCAACAATGTTAACAAAACACCAGAACATTATATGAAACACTGGTGACAGTAGGTAGTGTGTCAATTTTATTTCAGATTTGGGGAAAAAGTTACAAATCATTTAAGCCAAGTTCCTTCTGTTAGTGGGGTTTCAAATCAATAAGAGATTAGGTTAGCCAGTTCAAACTGATCGGACTCCTCTATCAGACTGAATGCACAACACCTTTCCCTTGCAACTGAACTACAATTTTCACAAAAATATAAATTTTTTACTTACTAATTTAATAGCTGTGAATGCAAAGGGAATAGCTATCCAAAAATGGATTATTTAAAAACATTTAAATAGAAATTTTTGAAAAGTACATTACACAAAATTGCTTATTTACTTGTTTAGGTATACAAAACATGCTGATACAACGAGAACAGTTTTCAACTATTTCAACTCCATAAATTTCAATGTCAGCAATCAGTTTTGAAGGACTTGCTGCTTCTTCCTTTTCCTCTGTTGCACTCAACCACCCATTACAGTATACTGATTATGTTTCTTTTTACCTTGCTGAGGCTCACTGGCTACAACTTTTGGCTTCAATAAAGCAGCAGGCTGGCTCTGGTCAGATCTCTTGGACTGTTTTGAACGGTCTTCTAGCTTTGCTTTCCTTTCTGCTCGAAGTTCAGCTTTGCTTTTCCCAGCTGAAACTTTATCACTATTGACAAACGTTTCATTTAATGTTGTATTTGCTACTTGAAGTCAAAATAAAGGAGAACAAGGGTGAAAGTTAATAAGGATTTACTAATATTTGATTCACTTCAGTTTTTCAACAGTATTTAGTGAAAAGTAAATGATATGAGTAGCTTGTAACAATTCCTCCTCCCACGGTAGTGAGTTCACCCAAGATCCAACCTAAGTAAATATCAGTGAACAAAATTATCTTGAGAGAAAATATTGAATTTGCTAAGTACTTGTACATTAGTAAAACTGAAATTAAATTATAAAAGAAACATGGAATGTTCACATCACTCAAACTGTCATGTCTGGTTCTATATAAGGGCAACTCAACAAGTCAACTTCCTGGTTTTTCCCTGCACTCTTACAATCTTTCTCACCTCATATCATGATCCTACTATTTAAACAAACAAATCCTTCAAGATGAAGATGATTATGATCATCAATATCTTTTCTGAAAATCTCTATTGCATCTGCTTCCATCAGACCCTCGGGCAGGACATGGGCGATCCTACCACTCAGTATGTAAAAATGTTTTTCTTTATGTTGCCTTTGGTTCTGCTCAGTCATTTTAAATCCATGTCCGTGAGCACTCAACCCGCCGACCAATGAGAACAGTTTGTTCTATTTACTCTATGCAGAATTTTGAACTGCTTGAATACAAACCAAACATTCAACACTACAGTAACAGAATTCCAATATGCTTATATCACCATAAAATTTCAACTTTTATTCATGTATATTTAACTACAAATGCTTTTGCTGCATGACTAGAAGTCATTCTAAATTCAGGCCTTTAGCACCAGTCTGATCATTCGAAGGAATGGCAACCACAGATTACTGCTCCTCTCCAATTTTGTCTTGCAGCAACAGAGCTACACATTTCTGGCCAGGAGTCGCAAGACTGTCCTCTTCAGAGATTAAAGCGTAATTCGGAGTCCTTCTTCATTGAGTTGATCAACATATTCCATCATATCCACATTTGTACCTGTCCTTCATGCACCTCCTCCCCTTTTGATAGAGCTGTACACTGAAAAGCTTTAGAATATTTAAGCTGCTTTTCAAGTATCACATATACTCGAGTAATAGTCAAACTTTTTTGACGACTTTTTAAGATTAAATTTACGGGGTCAACTATTACATGGATACTACTTTTGAGGGGCTGACACTCATGCCTATCAAAATTCAGACCATATCATCAGCAGAAGCCCAACTGATCACTAAACGTCTGAAGGGAGAATACAGAAAGGCAGAAATTTTAAAAAAGGTCCTCAAGGGTAGTAATGTCTGGATTATCCAGGTGCTGCGAGCGAATGAGAGTAGGATTAGGAGAATAGAGCAGATGAATGCATGGCTGAGGAGCTGCTGCAGGGAGAAGGCTTCACATTTTTGGATCATTGGAATCTCTTCTGGAGTCGAAGTGACCTGCACAAGAAGGACAGATTGCACCTGAATTTGAAGGGGACTAATATACTGGCAGGGAGATTTGCTACAACTGCTCAGGAGGATTTAAGCTATTAAGGTGGGGAGTGGAATCCAGACAGATAGTGAGGAAAGAGATCAATCTGAGAGTGGTACAGTTGATAAAAGAAGCGAGTCAAACAATCAGGGCAGGCAGGGACAAAGTAGAGAACAAGGTAGGACTGATAAACTAAACTGCATTTATTTCAATGCAAGAGGCCTAACAGGGAAGGCAGATGAACTTCCTGAAGAAGGGCTTATGCCCGAAACGTCGATTCTCCTGTTCCCTGGATGCTGCCTGACCTGCTGCGCTTTTCCAGCAACACATTTCCAGATGAACTCAGGGCATAGTTAGGAACATGGGACTGGGATTTCATAGCAATTACAGAAATGTGGCTCAGGGATGGACAGCACTGGCAGCTGAATGTTCCAGGATACAAAAATGGTATAGGAAGGATAGAAAGGAGGGCAAGAGAGGAGAGGCAGTAGCATTTTTGATAAGGGGTAACATTACAGCTGTACTAGCGAGGATATTCCTGGGAATGCATCCAAGGAGGTTATTTGGGTGGAACTGAGAAATAAGAAAGGGATGATCACCTTACTGCGACTGTATTATAGAGCCCCTTAATAGCCAGCGGGAAATTGAGAAGCAAATTTGTCAGGAGATGTCAATCATCTGTAAGAATAATAGGGTGGTTATGCTAGGGGATTTTACGTTTCCAAACATAGACTGGGACTGCCATCGTGTTAAGGTATTAGATGGAGAGGAATTTGTTAAGCGTGTACAAGAACATTTTCTGATTCAGTATGTGGATGTACCTACTAGAGAAGGTGCAAACCTTGACCTACTCTTGGAAAACAAGGCAGAGCAGGTGAGTGAGGTGTCAGTCGGGGAGCATTTTCGGGCCAGCGACCATAATTCTACTAGTTTTAAAATAGTGATGGAAAAGGATAGACCAGACCTAAAAGTTGAAGCTCTAAATTGGAGAAAAGCCAATTTTGATGGTATTAGGCAAGAACTTTCAAAAGCTGATTGGGGGCAGATGTTTGCACGTAAAGGGATGGCTGGAAAATGGGGAGTCTTTCAGAAATTAGGTCATGAGAGTCCAGAAAAAGTATATTCCTGTTAGGGTGAAAGGAAAGGCTGGCAGGAATAGGGAATGCTGGATAACTAGAGAAATTGGGGTTTGGTTAAGAAAAAGAAGCATATGTCAGGTATAGACAGGAGAGATTGAGTGAATCCTCAAAACAGGATAAAAGCAGTATGAGCATACTTACGAAGGAAATCAGGAGGGCAAAAAGGGAACATCAAATAGCATTAAGGAGAATCCAAAGGGTTTTTACAAATACATTAAGGACAAAAGGGTGACTAGGGAGAGAATCGGGTCCCTCAAAGATCAGCAAGGCAGCATTTGTGTAGAGTGCAGGAGATGGGGGAGATACTAAACAAGTATTTTGCATCAGTATTTACTGTGGAGAAGGACACGGAAGATATAGATTGTAGGGAAATAGATGGTGACATCTTGAAAAATGTCCATATTACAGAGGTGGTGGTGCTGGATCTTTTGAAACGCATAAAAGTGGTTAAATGCCCATGGACCTGATCAGATGTACCCTAGAACTCTGTGGGAAGCTGGGGAAGTGATTGCTGGGCCTCTTGCTGAGATACTTGTATCATCGATAGTCACAGGTGAGGTGCCTGAAGACTGAAGATTGGCTAATGTGGTGCCACTGTTTAACAAAGGTGGTAAGGACAAGCCAGGGAATGATAGACCAGTGAACCTGACATCAGTGGTGGGCAAGTTGTTGGAAGGAATCCTGAGGGACAGGATTTACATGTATTTGGAAAGGCAGGAATTGATTAGGAATAGTCAACATGGCTTCGTGCATGGGAAATCATGTCTCACAAACTTGATTGAGTTTTTTGAAGAAGTAACAAAAAGGATTGATGAGGGCAGAGCTGTGGACTTGATCTATATGGACTTCATAGTAAGGCATTCGACAAGGTTCCCCATGGGAGACTGGTTAGCAAGATTAGATCTCATGAAATACAAGGAGAACAAGCCATTTGGATATAGAACTGGCTCAAAGGTAGAAGACAGAGGGTGGTGGTGGAGGGTTGCTTTTCAGACTGGAGGCCTGTGACCAGTGGAGTGTCACAAGGATTGGTGTTGGGTCCACTCTTTTTTGTCTTTTGTATGAATGATTTGGATGTCAGCATAAGAGGTATAGTTAGTAAGTTTGTCGATGACACCAAATCTGGTGGTGCAGTGGACAGCAAAGAAGGTTACCTCAGATGAAAATGGGATCTTGATTAGATGAGCCAATGGACTGAGAAGTGGCAGATGGAGTTTAATTCAGATAAATGTGAGGAACTGCATTTTGGAAAAGTAAATCTTAGCAGGACATATACACTTAATGATAAGGTCCGAGGGAGTGTTGCTGAACAAAGGTTAGGTGAATTGGCCTGGCTAAATTGCCCGTAGTGTTAGGTGTAGGGGTAAATGTAGGGGAATGGGTCTGGGTGGGTTGCGCTTCGGCGGGTCGATGTGGACTTGTTGGGCCGAAGGGCCTGTTTCCACACTGTAAGTAACCTAATCTAACCTAATCTAAAGAGACCTTAGAATGCAGGTTCATAGCTCCTTGAAAGTGAAGTCACAGGTAGATAGGATAGTGAAGGCAGCGTTTGGTATGCTTTCCTTTATTGGTCAGAGTACAGGAGTTGGGAGGTCATGTTGCAGCTGTACAGGACATTGGTTAGGCTACTTTTGGAATATTGCGTGCAATCCTAGTCTCCTTCCTGTCGGAAGGATGTTGTGAAACTTGAAAGGATTCAGAAAAGATTCACAAGGATGTTGCCAGGGTTGGAGGATTTGAGCTATAGGGAGAGGATTAATAGGCTAGGGCTGATTGGAGGCTGAAGGGTGACCTTATAGAGGTTTATAAAATCATAAGGGTCATGGAGAGGGTAAATTGGCAAAGCCTTTTCCCTGGGTTGAGGAAGCCCAGAACTAGAGGGCATAGGTTTAGAATGAGAGGGGAAAGATATAAAAGGGACCTAAGGGGCAAGTCTTTCATGCAAAGAGTGGTGCATGTATGGAATGAGCTGTCAGGGCAAGTGGTGGAGGCTGGTACAATATTAAAAGGCATCTGGATGTGTATATGAATAGGAAGGGTTTAAAGAGATATAGTCCATGTGCTGGCAATGGGATAGATTAGGGTTGGATATCTGGTCAGCATGGACGAGTTGGACTGAAGGGTCTGTTTCCATGCTGTACATCTCTACAACTTTATGAATAAAAGAAAAAAAAAGTGAATTATAGTAAGTCTGAAAACCTGAAGCAGAATACAACAGCTAGCGGACTGGAGGACCAGGAGCGAAGCAGAACAACCAGCAGATTGGAAAGCTGGAGCAGAACGTGACGACCCGCACACTGGCTCACAAACGTTGCTCTGTTATCTGTGAAGATCTAGGGTCCGCTTTTACACAAGATATATGGAAACTTCCAGGTTATTTGGCCAAAAAATAGGGGGTCAAGTTTTACAGGAGATCGACTATTACTCGAATAGAAATGGTATTTAAGTAAATAAGGGTGGGAAGAGTTGGTAGAGTGGAATGGATGCAGCAGATCAGGTGCACTAGGGCATCACATGGTCAGTTCACGGAAAGGGAATTAAGTGCTTGGGAAAGTCGGAAGGCCGAGGGGGAGCAAGTCAGAGGTGTGGGAAGAATTTATGTGGGAGTTGGAATGTCAGATAGGGAAAAGCTGGAAGAAGCAAAATGTCAGTTGTATAGTTACTTAAGTGTCATTCGTGGATTCAAACTGTCCAACATTTCTTGAATCGCTCCTCAGCTCAGTATGTTGGATAGAATCTCTGATTCTAATTCCATGGGATTTTATTTTTAAAAGAGAGTCCTGGGAAGTAGGATAATTACCTATCAGGAATTCAAACTTCCTGGGCAAATCTCATGGAGTCAGTGCATTCGGACTTAGAAGGGCTCCACACTCGTAAATTGGATGTTATGTCCAGTCTAAACTAAATCAAGATCAGAAACCTGGACAAGAATAGGAATAGCAAATCACAACTTGCATTATTCTTCCTCAAAATCGTGCAGACATTCATTTACCAAGTGCCAAATTGTGTGTATTGACATTGATCCTGACAAACTGTGACAACTTTAGTCACTCATTAGATCTTAAAAACAATGTACTAAATACGCTTTAATCTGTTTGAACTCTTTGACAAAGTAGGACTTTACAGATTATTGACATGGAAATACAATTTGTGGACAGGTATCAATACATGTATTTTAAAGACTCATCCAGCCTTTTTTGTAAGTTTTACAAATCTCAATTTTAGAAATCTTCAGTAAATCTTCTTATAATGGTAGATAAGATACCCACACTAGTCTTTTCAGCCCCACTTTGATCGGAAAGATGCTGTGAAACCTGAAAGGGTTCAGAAAAGATTTACAAGGATGTTGCCAGGGGTGGAGGATTTAAGCCAAAGGGAGAGGCTGAACAGGCTGGGCTGTTTTCCATGGAGCGTCAGAGGCTGAGGGGTGACCTTATAGAGGTCTACAAAATTATGAGGTGCATGGATAGGATAAATAGGCAAAGTATTTTCCCTGGGGTCGGAGAGTCCAGAACTAGAGGATATAGGTTTAGGGTGAGAGGGGAAACATACAAGAGAGACCTACGGGGCAACTTTTTCCACACAGAGGGTGGTACGTGTATGGAATGAGCTGCCAGAGGAAGTGGTGGAGGCTGGTACAATTGCAATATTTAAGAGGCATTTGGATGGGTATATTAATAGGAAGGGTTTGGAGGGATACGGGCCGGGTGCTGGCAGGTGGGACTAGATTGGGTTAGGATACCTGGTCGGGTTGGACCGAAGGGTCTGTTTCCATGCTGTACATCTCTATGACTCTATTGCTAGAAGAGCTGTTCTAATCCTGACACTGCTAACCTGAGACTGCATGCAAAAATAAATTAGCCACGAGAGAGAAATAGATTGTGTAGTTTACTTTTCTGCTGTTGCTGCTGTTTATTTGGGTCATCTGTCGAAAAAGAATTACCACCATCTGTGGTCTTATCTTGCTTCCTGTTTTTCTTCTGCTGTTTCTTCTCCTTCCTCAATCGCTGCTTTTCTTCCTTGGACAACTCTTGCCCTTCTAACTATCAAAGAAAATAAACAAAGAACAGCTTTTATGCCATTGGATTTGTTGAGGAAGAGAGAGGCCACTTACATTATACAGGAAAATCGTTTAACAGAATATGACATCAGACCTGGGGAAATCTAAATCTTTTCTGTGAAATGGGAACAAGTCTTGATTAATAATGTATTGAGAGGGGAAAAAAACTTCAAAGAACGGTAAATAACTGCTGTTGCTATCCAATGTTCCTTAAAACTGTTATGCTCAAACTATTCTAAGATATCAGGCACGATTTCCCCACTATGAAGCCATACTTAACAAAGTCTCTACTTGATAATATTACCAATGTCTAAATGCTCTGCTTTTGCATCCTCTATAACATTTTCCCATTCACAGACATTAAGCTAATTGGCCTATAGTTTTTAATGATGCTACCATATTTAATAAAAATAATTATCTCCTCACCTGAAGAAAAGGGAAATGAATCACCATAGGCCAAATTCAAATTGAAAATAATTAAAGAGAGGACATACTCTCAAGTCACACTCTCACAAACCAAGAATATCAACTAACCATTTCTTGACAATAATAGAAACAGACACAGGAGAAAGTGAGGTCTGCAGACGCTGGAGATCAAAGCTGAAACTTTATTGCTGGAACAGCACAGCAGGTCAGGCAGCATCTAGGGAACAGAAGATTCGACGTTTCGGGCACATGCCTCCTGAAGAAGGGCATGTGCCCGAAACGTCGAATCTTCTGTTCCCTAGATGCTGCCTGACCTGCTGTGCTGTTCCAGCAATAAAGTTTCAGCTAGAAACAGACACAGACATTCTGGTCTCTGGATAGTTGGAGAGCGAACATACCCTGAGAGATTCACGTGAAGATCTCTCAATAGTCCTAACATCTGGAACCTTTCAAGAAAGTCACTAACTCTGAAATCTGAGACTTCAGAAACTTCCAGCTTGTGTAAACAGTTACTGAGGAAATGTTAATGGGATTAAAACCTGGTTAACCGTACAACCAATCTGCTAATCACTTATACCAACCAAACCTACCACACACCAGACAAGGCTCAACACATCCAACACCCACAGAATGATTCTACCTCAACCACACCCACCAAGGACATCTTACTGACCACCACTTCCAGTGAGATCTGGCCAACCTCCTCCCCACAACAAACCCCTGACTAACTTCCCCCAAATCCCGCAGACACCTGACAGCCCTGGCCATTACAGGCACCCAACAGACCAGGTATCATACTCCCACCCCTCATCAAACTTGGATACTTAAATACAACCCATGCCCACACACATGACCTTGCCTATGCTGTCACCCACGTATCTGTCATCTGTATCCCTCACCCACTTGGCACCATACACACACGCACCTGCCACTTGTATGCCCTCACCAACTTGATACCTGTAGTCCTCAGTCCAACAAGTCCACACTGACCCGCCAAGGAACATCCCACCCAGAACCATTCCTCTACCCTATTACTTTACATTTCCCCTGACTAACGCAACTAACCTACACATGCATGAACACTTTGGACAGTTTAGCATGGCCAATCCACCTAACCTGCACATCTTTGGACTGTGGGAGGAAACCACACAGACACAGGGAGAATGTGCCAACTCCATACAGACAGTTGCCTGAGGATGGAATCGAACTTGGGTCCCTGGCGCTGTGAGGCAGAAGTGCTAACCACTGAGCCACCATGCAAATCAGGCTCAAAACTATAACCTGGTTTCTCTCTCCACAGATGCTACCAGATTTGCTTTACGTTGCTTCACACTTGCTGTGTTTAATTCAGATTTCCAGCATCCATAGCATTTTACTTGTACAGAGGAACCTTGATTTCCGATAACCAATTATCTGAAAATTGGATTATCCGAAGGAGATCTTGAAGTCCCCATGGAAACATTACATCAAAGACGTGTTTCCAATAGCGATCGTGTCTTTTGTTTACAGTGATTAAACAGGCACAGTCTCCAAATGACTGACGTCCCGCACTCTCTCTCTCCATACACACACTTTCCCTGGAGTTCTACACAGGGGTGTACCCTAAACCCCCATCCCCAGGTAATTTCTCCAACATTGTCCTGTACAGGGCAAAGATGGAACCTGTCAAAAAGTTGCAGTAAAAGATTGTGTGTGTGCGCGCGCGCTTGCACTTTTTGGAAACTTATTCCACAAAGGCAGCTGCAGTCTTACTATTAGTGTCCAGTTCGGCTGCCCCGAAGAGGGGCCGATGTGTACAGGGTTTTTTGGGGGGGGGTTGAAGTGTTGAGCCACGGGTGGTTGGGTTGGTTGGTCCAGGTGTCCCAGAGGTGTTCTCTGAAACATTCCGCAAGTAGGCGACCT
>NC_057712.1:90967738-90974818 GCF_004010195.1 Chiloscyllium plagiosum
GCCCTTCTTTAGGAATGAGCAGAGAGTGTTCAGCAGGAGAAGATAAAAGGTAGGGAGGAGGGACTTGGAGGAGGGGAGTTGGAAGTGGAGGAGATGCGGTGGAGGGCACCGTCGACCACGTCGCCTTCCTGACCTGCAGTCTTCTTGTTGACCTCTCCGCCTCCATCCTACTCCGACCTATCACCCTCACCTTGACCTCTTTCCACCTATCACATTTCCAACTCCCCTCCTCCAAGTCCCTCCTCCCTACCTTTTATCTTCTCCTGCTGAACACTCTCTGCTCATTCCTGAAGAAGGGCCTGTGCCCGAAACGTCGAATCTCCTGTTCCCTGGATGCTGCCTGACCTGCTGTGCTGTTCCAGCAATAAAGTTTCAACACTAATTTTAAATAATAAATGTTCAGTTCCTCATTTACATAAACAAGTATTCAAGACAGTCAGAAAGTCCGTAATAGATTAGATTAGATTACATTACAGTGTGGAAACAGGCCCTTCGGCCCAACATGTCCACACCGACCCGCCAAAGTGCAACGCACCCATACCCCTACATTTACCCCTTACCTAACACTACGGGCAATTTAGCATGGCCAATTCACCTGACCTGCACATCTTTGGACTGTGGGAGGAAACCGGAGCACCCGGAGGAAACCCACGCAGACACGGGGAGAACGTGCAAACTCCACACAGTCAGTCGCCTGAGGCGGGAATTGAACCCGGGTCTCAGGCGCTGTGAGGCAGCAATGCTAACCACTATGCCACCGTGCTGCCCACAAAAATGCAGAATTTCAATAAAAGATCAGCCGTATTTATTACTGCCGGCAATCACACTTTCCTACAAAGCTGACAGCAGATAACTATTTGGCAGACTGCAAGGAAAATACAGCTTATGGCTCGTCATAGGCCAGGTCCAAAAACACACATTTCAAGGATTCAATGTTTTGTCTTATCATGCTTTGTTTTCTTGGAAGTCTCAATCAACAATGTTTAATCAGCTTCACTCATCCAATACTATCTTCAAACTACGTATATAATTTATAAGACATGTCCTTAACACATCTCTCTTTGGCAAAGTAGTCATACATTGCTTCCCAAATGATTATGCTAAGCATCTTTCCAATTATGGATTTCAAATAAATGGGTCTGTCTTATTTCTTTTTTTCAGAAAATTGAAATAAATCATCTTTTACATTCATTAAGCTATACAATACAATATATTAAGCTATACAATACAAGCTAACAGCTCGGCCAACATACTTCCCATCGTATTCAGTATTCACTGGAAGAAGAATGCCTGGGTGATACATTATTCATCTACTGTGAGTTATGTTACAAAGATACATCTGATTATTATTTCACAAAACTGTATTACACATATAATTAAATTCTGAGTAGGGTGCGAGTTTCCTAAATCTCAAGACTTGATTTTGCAGAAAGGCATTTAATTTGGGCCAGTGCCATTTACTGCCTGAACATAAAGAGTCAAAACAAAATTTAACATTATTAACATTTTAGAACAAATGTATTTGTCAGCAAGGAAATTAGTCAGCAATATCACAGAGTTTACTCCAGACACTAGCCATTCATTATATGTTTGCTTTAGTACGCTTTGTTATGGAAAAATACCGATCCAGAATACTTGCGTAGATAATGTTGGGAGGTAATGTTGCAGCTGCACAGGTTAAGCCACTTTTGGAATACTGCATGCAATTCTGGTCTCCCTCCGATAGGAAAAATGTTGGGAAACTTGGAAGTGATCAGAAAAGATGTCCAAGGATGTTGCTGGGCTTGGAAGGCTTGAGCTATTGGGAGAGGCTGAATAGACTAGGGCTATTTTCCCTGGAGCATCAGAGGCTGAGGGGTGACCTTATAGAAGTTTATAAAATCATGAGGGGTATGGATATGGTAAATAGACAAGATCTTTTTCCTGGGGTGAGGAAGCCCAAAGCTAGAGGCCATAGGCTTAAGGTGACAGGAGAAAGATTTAAAAGGGACTTATGGGGCAACTGTTTCACACAGAGGTTTGTGCATGCATGGAATGAGGTTGCAGAGGAAATACTGGAGACTGGTAATATTTAGAAGACATCTGGATAGGTATATGAATAGGAAGGGTTTTGAGGTCTATGGGCCAAATGCTGGGAACTGGGACTATATTAATGTACGGCATCTTGTCAGCATGGAGCGAAGGGTCTGTTTCCATGTTGTATATCTCTATGACTTGCATCAATTTATGATTTTATTTTTGAATGCAACGCCACTAAATCACAATATACTAATTAGTTCTATGGCATTTACTGCACTGGCAAATCTACAGTCTAGCTGAATCAAAGACAGTACGTGATCCAACACACTTGTCAGTTACTTTGTTAGGTGATAGTTTCATCCCTTTACCATGACTGCAAGTCAACCAGTATCCCAAAAGATTCTGAGGAAGGGTCACCAGACCAGAAACGTTAATTTTGATTTCTCTGCACAGATGCTGCCAGACCTGCTGAGATTTTACAGCAACTTCTGTTTTTGTTCCCAAAAGGTATGTTGACAGGCTTCAATTACATTGTGTTTTAGTATTCTCTGTACAAAACATGTTCATAGTAGGCCCGTCAAGAGTTACCCTGCTGTGAATGTGTCAGACTTTCACACAACATTTTGCTTCAATCACTTCACTTAGCTATTATATGGCAATTATGAACTTAAAGAATGGCATGTCTACACTTATGTCTACAGTAATTGTTTCACTGGCAGCCATTTCAACTGTAGTGCTGAAGACCTCCACTGTCTCTTTTGACTATTTCAATTCAGCTGTAACACTGGGTAGTATAAAGCTGCCTCGTTACGTCGTATCTGCAAAATGGCCAGACAAATCCAATATGGCCAAATACCGTTCCAATTAATTTACATTCAATTAGCAATAGGTTGGTGGAAGGTGTCATGACAATTAAATCTCAACATCAACTCTTCAATAACCTGCTCCATATGCTCATTTTAGATGCCAATAAAGTCATTCAGTTTCAGACTTCAAAACATGGACAAAAGAGCTGAATTTCCAAAGTGTAGTGGGAAAGACTGCTCTCAACAAGATGTTCATTCAAGGAGATAATGAAGATCAGGGGAAATCTCCTTTCACGCACTTCCAAGTATAGTTTTCTCTAATACGATGAAGATTGCTGCCTCTATCATCATTTTATGCAGCAACTTGTTGATACCCTCAATCAGCTGGGTGGGAGAATTTCTCCTTGACATCCTTCCCATGTTTGTTAATTACTTTAAATCTATCCCTAGTTATTGACCATTTAGTTAAGGGAACTATGTCTTCCCTATCCATTTATCACCTTTTCTTCACTTCTCTATCCAAAGGAAACTTAGACCACTGGCAGGGCAAGGAGGCAAACCCCAAATCCACAATGGGAACCCCACAGTTTGACACCAATCTGATCCACATCTGAACTAACCTGACCTCATTGGGTCAGAGCTGCTGTGACAACATACATATTTATATACATGTAGTCTGCAGCTACAAATCGTGATGGCAGAAGCTACAATTTTCTTTACATTCACCAAGACTCTCATACAGCACCTTCCAAACCCTCCTTCCCCAGCCTTATCCCATGTCCAGCCCCACTCCTCCTCCTCACCTCTCTGATCTATTCTAACTTGCCCATTTTCCTAGTCACCTATCCACTCCACCCTTCCCACTGACCAATTACAACAACTCCCTACTTAAATTCACCTATCCCCATCCCACCTACCTTTCACCCAGCCCAACTCCACTCCCTCTATATACTTCTGTGCTCCCTCCCCAGTCCTGACAAAGGGTTTTGGCCAGAAATGTTGACTTTGCTGCTGCTCAGATACTGTCTGACCTGCTGTGCTTTTCCAGCTTCACACCTATTGACTCGGACTTTCAGCATTTGCAGTCCTTACTATCTCCTAGTTAAGTAAGCAAATTTGTTTTGACTTTCAGTTAGTTATCTGTTAGTTTTCTTTTTTCGTTAAGCAAGCAAAGGATTCAAGAGAACTAATGGCAAGGCAGAGTTGGGTGCCCACAATGAACAAGCTAAAACATTGTACTTTACAAGGAGCAGCACACACACAGGATATAGGCAGGGGCCAAGGATTGATGTTTGTGGGACACTAGGGATAACAGTGTGGAAGTGGAAAGTCATTTAAGCAATAAGGAGGTTAAATGCGTCAAAAACTGCAGATGGGTCAAAAACAATAAGCAAGAATTGTATCCTTTGTACAGACAAAGCGGACATTTTTTGTAATGTTTTGGTAGTGTTTGGCTGAAGCCTGATGGGAGTGCATCAATAATGGAATTTTGGGAAAAATTGGCAGGGATTCAGAAGACAATGTTCAGGGATCAGACAGTATAAATAGGATGAGGTGATAATTAGCAAGGAAGATGCAGTCAACTTTTTTTAAAAGAAAAGATTTTTCAAAAATACAGGAGGTAGGGGCAGAGGGGGTTGCGAAGGGACAGAGAGGGAGAGAGATATATGACAGATAGAAAGAGGAGCAGAGACAGACAGACAGACACACACACACACACAGAAAGACAGAGTGTGAGACAGAGAGACGGACAGACAGTGAGGCAGACAAACATACATACAATACCAAACGAGAGAGAGCAATTAACAATTTGGATAACATGGGGATCAAAAAGGAAGTTCGGCAGTTAGTTGTTTAATGGGATTACGATGAAGGGAGCAAAATGAGTCTTATGGCCCAGGTGAACACAGAAAGTACATGACAGGAGGTAGGAAATAAGTTTGAGAGAGAAGTGATTTTGGACAAGGGCAATTTATTAGATGGTCTTGATCAGAGTGACAAAGTCCATGAACTCTTCACATTTACTGCTGCAGGCTAGAAACCAGCTTGGGTACATTGTGACCCAGTTTTTCTGACCATAACATGATAGGTCACTTCAAGTTACTTTCTAAAAAATCATCACAACCGTAATAACAATATTTTTAAATGCTGATATAAATCTATTTTCATGCTGTATAACAACCTGCAAGAGGTGGTGGTGGATGTGGGTTCAATTACAAACTTTAAAAGTCATCTAAATGGATAAACCAATAATAAGAGTTGAGAGGGATACGGGCCAAATGCTTGCAACCAGGGCTTGATCAGTTTAGGATCTCTGGACGATGCAGGCAAATTGGACTAAAGGGTCTGTTTCCCTGCTGCATAACTCTATGACCCTCCTACTATGATTCTATTTTATGTAAAAGATGTTTATTATTGTTCTATTTTCACCTAGCAACACTGTAGCAGACCCAATAGAATTACTTCCTTTTTTTATACAGTTTCCGTAGGATTAAAGTGGGGAAACAAAAATTTTAATACAATGGTGCTTAGTTCATTTTTTTCCATTATATTATTTCCTTTTACTTTTATTTTACTGCATGCAGAGAAAGTTACAAATCACGTGACCATTAACACAAACTAAAGGCTTGCTGGAATTCAACAGATATGGGAGGTTTGCTTTATCTGATCCACTCAAATCAAACAAGTACCAACTGCTTTGCAAATTACTCAAAGCTTAAGTGTGTCCATTCGTAAGTTTTGAGAAGATTTGAGGCTCAGGTTGAGGTTTTGGATGTAGGTTTGCTCGCTGAGCTGGAAGGTTCATTTTCAGACATTTCATCACCATACAAGGTAACATCTTTTGTGAGCCTCCGGACGAAGCACTGCTGATGATTCCTACTTTCTATTTATATGTTTGGGTTTCTTTGGGTTGGTGATGTCATTTCCTGTTCTTTTTCTCAGGGCGGTGATAAACCCGGGTCCAAATCAATTTATTGATAGAGTTCCGGTTGGACTGCCATGCTTCTAGAAATTCTTGTGACTGTCTCTGTTTGGTTTGTCCTAGGATGGATGTGCTGTCCCAGTTGAGGTGGTGTCCTTCCTCATCTGAATCTAAGGATACTAGTGAGAGAGGGTCATGTCATTTTGTGGCTAGTTGATGTTCATATATCTTGGTTCCTAGTTTTCTGCCTGTTTTCCAATGTAGTGTTTGTTACAGTCCTTGTACGGTATTTTGTAAATGACATTAGTTTTGCTTGAAATCTGTATAGGGTCTTTCAAGTTCATTAGCTGCTGTTTTAATGTGTTGGTGGATTTGTGGGCTACCATAATGCCAAGGGATCTGAGTAGTCTGGCAGTCATTTCAGAGATGTCCTTGATGTAGGGAGAATGGCTTGGGTTTCAGGTCATGTTTTGTCAGCTTGGTTGGGTTTGTTGCTGAGAAATCTGTGGACTTGTTCATTGGGTACCCATTCTTTTTGAATACACTGTATAGGTGATTGTCCTCTGCAGCTGTGTTTGTGGATGTTGGGATGATCGAAGCTGCATCAGAACATTATTCCAACGAGCAACGACATACTGCAGCACAGAGGAACTATGCAGACAATAGGCCACAAGCAGTATTTTGTGGGGAAAACCGTACAAGATTAGAGAGAATATAGAACTCAAGGAAAAATCCAGGGACTGTTTTCATTTGAAGCTGATTGACAGTGGAAAGGAGCCAAAGTCACACTCGTGAATAAGTCCTGGAGTGATGTTTTGATGTGTACAGGGTACAGCAGTCCTAGGAAAGGAGGGTGATTCACCAGAGCAGAAGCTGTAATTGAGGTAGTCTATGACCAAGCAGTTTTTGTGAGGACATTCCAAAAACCAGATGAGTACAAGCGAAGAACTGTGAAGCCTCGTGAAGTTTATTGGATTTGATGATCCACGATGTCATTATCATCCAATGCAGGGGAATTGCTGAGAAACCTATGGCATCAATCTTCATCATGCTTGCTATTTCACCTGTGCTGTGTGGTGCTGAATCAGTCTACTACCCATAACTACCATGTCACTTTTGAGTGTAGGAAAGAATATATATTGTAGATCAGTACTTCCCACACGTTTTCCCACTGTGAGCCCACTTCAAGGCTTGAAAATTGCTCTAAGTACCTTGGTGAAAATGTAGAAGTGGAGAAAAATCAATGAAAGCACAGATGCGGAAAGAGGACTTGTGAAACAGAGGTCATTGCTGCCTTGAAACCCCAATTCAGCTTCTGATCCACATTTTGCA
>NC_057712.1:90975318-90983367 GCF_004010195.1 Chiloscyllium plagiosum
AGCGAGAGGAAAAATATGAAAAGAATAAAAAGGAGAAGCAAACATAGTCTGATATGCAAGAAAGGATTAAAACTCTAGGAGGAAAAGACAGGTTTTCAGAATGTTTTCCAATTTAAATAAAGTGGAGAAGGATAAGTAATCAGAGCAGATTAAACACCAATTTAAAATTAAATAAACTAAGAGGAGATGGAGGAGAAGAAATAGTGGAAGAAAAAAAAAGTCAGTCCCTACAGGGTGATAGGTGAACTGTTGGATGGGCAAAGGCATATTGTGGGGCCATGAAACAGGAAAAGAATCCTAAGAATGCACATAGCCTGCAAATTACAGAACTATAACAAAATTTTAGTCGTTCAAAAGTTTTTGGCACTGAGAGTATGATATTCTGTCATTCACCATGCAATGTGTTGGATGGGTGGAAAATCAACAGAGGCTTGACAGCTTCAGAGAAAACTAACCCAACAGCTGAGAAACTGGTGGTGCACAAGAGGCTTTGTTACAGAGATACAAAAAGATCAGCTGTCAGCAACAATACAATATGATTTTTCACAAGTATTGTTCCAAACCTCATCAGCAGACCTGTCCAGCAGGTTTCTAATTCTGGAAGAAACCAGGAACCTAATAATTAAGAGTTGAGAGTGTGGTGCTGGAAAAGCACAGCAAGTCAGAAGCATCTGAGGAGCAGGAGAATCGATGTTTCAGGCAAAAACCCTTCATCAGGATGAAGGGCTTATGCCCAAAATATCGATGCTTCTGCTCCTTGGATGCTGGCTGACCTGATGTGCTTTTCCAGCACCACACTATCGATTCTGATCTCCAACACCTGCAGTCCTCACTTTCCCCCATTTAATAATTAAGAACTATGGAACAGTAAGATTTACATTTTTCCAATCCTATACCCATTAGGAGGTTTCTATTACCACCATGCCTAAACAATTGGGCTTCAGGATCTATTGACAGCTGTAAAAAAAATCCTTTAATAAGGCTTTGTTTTCTGATTTTACTGGAAAATAGCACACACAACTTGTTGGACAAAATGAAACAGCAGTGAACCTCCTTCAACAATATGCACAAAGTCTTTGGTGACTTAAACATCATTTTTCAGATTCCTCTTCTCATGACATCTTCAACAGCACAGTCAATCAAGAACTTGAAATAATCACAATCTGCCTGCATTAAGCACTTGGAAACACATTTGGTTACAAAGTACAAAGCAGCTGCTGCCCATAAACCTTTATTCCCACTGTTACATGTTTATTGCTGTTTTCTAAAAAAATGCATTTTAACTTCATAATTACTACCTGTATCAATCCTTCACTTTTACATTAATGCATTACTTTAAATAAACTAGGAGGAAGGAGAGGTCACTTTGCACAGTGAAAGATGATATACAGCAGACAGCAAAAGAAAATCAAATGTCAGTTTGTACCTCTGGCATCAGTTCAGAATGCAGCAAGGGCACTGGAGACTGTCATTAGATTGCTTTCCTGGAATAAAACATCATCAATAAGAACAATTCACTGATAGAATATTTTCATAACACTCAATAATAGGAAACATGCAGAAATCTAAACCTTCATAACTGAAATTAGTAATATCCAACAGAAGTTAGGTCGAATCAGATATTTTAGAACCCAATGTTTTGCAGCATTTTACGCATCTACAGAAGACCTGAAACTCGACACTAGTGGGGACAGACCAGATCCAAGTGGATGGCATATATCCAACTATTTGTTTTAAAAAAAAACCTTGCTATATTCCTTCTCGTTCGTCCATCAAATCAAAGATTACACCCGTAATACCAGAGTAAAACTGATGAAGCTTCACTTCGGCACAATCTGGGAGCAGAAAGAAAAAAAAGGTACATTACCCCCCAAATTATTAGGGGAGTAGAAACTGCAGCCACACAAACCCTTTGGACACAGAAAGGGGCTTGGCTCTTCAGGCTCTGAGACGTGCTACACCATGATGTACTCGCGAGTCTGGAGCAGTGCGGTGTCAAGCTGCAACGTGCGGGCCTGGTCACCTGAGTCGGACACTCACCCCCAACACGCCCTGTGCTCTACCTCCTTTTCTCTCTCTTTCTCTGTGTGTTGTCTCCCCCTCAGTTAGCAGAAGCTCCCGATCCTGCAGCAGCTGATCCACCTTCCGCGCAACGTCATCACAACATGCGCACCGTCTTACGTCATCGCGCTCTGTGTAAACATTGCGTCCTCTGACGGGATTCCCTTCACGACCGAAACGCCCCCTCTTCCCCCACCCCCGCCCCAATCACCCTCACACATACCCACCTCCACGAGAGGAGGGGATGTGACAAAACTGAAAAAAAGAAAAATCCCAATTTCCACGGTGTATTTTTTGGTTCCGCACTAACTGATTTCATTCGTTTATATTTTTCAAAGAAAGATCACGTTCGTCGGCCGGGGCGGCGCATTGCATTCTGGTAATCGCAGTCTTACGGACGGGTCACCCGCGGCTCGTATTAACCGACCATTGGAAAGTATCGACGGGAGGATTATTCCTTGTGTTTGCGGCGAGGGTTCGATCTTTCCCTCCTCCAGACCCCGCGGGACAGGTCTATCATTCGGGTCCTGACGACGCGATCGCAAGACTACATTACCCACAAGGCCGTTCGCGTCGCAACGGGCAGTGGCCCGTCGTTGGCGTCACGGACCGGGATGAGACGTGCGTCCTGACGTTACCACGACTGGCGCATGTGCGCGATGAGGTCATCGGGGAGCGTGCTGATGGGGGTGGGGGAGTGAGAAAGACAGAGGGAGGAAGCGCTGCTGTTGGGTTTCCTTCCTGGACTCGCTCTCCTTGGGACTGGTGTTTTATTAATGGCTGTTAGTTTAAAACAGGAAGTAAATGAAATTGAAACGCAACTTTTAAAAAAAAATTAAATGAGTATTAAATGCATCTGGATGTTGCTTTTTAACTCCGCACGTTTTGGGGCAAAGTTAAGCTGAAGTGAAAAATGCCCAGAAGGAAACAGTCCAATCCTCAACCTGTGAAAAGTAAGTAGTCATTTGCAGTCTGTATAAATGAGGAAAAGCGAAGTGGGAGTTGGGGCTTCCTCTCCAGTTTCTGGTAAACTTGATTTCTCTCACTTGATCTCAACTCAAGATTCGTTTGATTAAACAGAAATAAAAAAGTCTTAACTGGTGTTTATTGACTCCGTTGTGATGGGAATTAGGAGGAAATGCTATCACTTTTGAATATTGGTTTCAAGTGGTGCAGTCTGCAGCTCTTTTTGTGTCACTTTCTGCAAGTGGTGGCAGAGGCCTGTGATGCCTGAGTTGGAAACTGAGGTGGCAGAGTTAAAATTGGATTGGCTAAAGTAATTTGATGACACCTGATATTGGTGCAGTTTATTGAGTGGAATCTTTAATTTTGATCATGCCATTTTGTACAGGAGAATTGAAAAATCATTTCTCCTGTACAAAATGAATGACAATCCAAGATGCAAGATTTGGCTGTGGAAATGGACAGAAAGGTTAATTCTGTATGATTAGAGGGGAGAAAGTGAGAACTGCAGATGCTGGAGATCAGAGCTGAAAATGTGTTGCTGGAAAAGCGCAGCAGGTCAGGCAGCGTCCAAGGAACAGGAGAATCGACGTTTTGGGCATAAGCCCTTCTTCAGGAATGATTAGAGAGGAGGCAGTTTCACTTTGGTCAGATTGAGTTATGGCTGTGTAGCCAATGTTCTGGTGGTAAGAGTAGGGGAGGGGTATGGGTTACAGAAAGAAGTGGAAAGCAGATTTTAAGGGTGTTGAAAAGTATGTAACCTTGTCTGAAATAGCTGAAACCAGATGATATGAGCCCATTTTGGAATTGAAGGAGAGACTAGTAATTTTCAATTTGCCGTACTGGTGGCCAATGCGAAGAGAAAAATGGATCGATAGACAGTGGTTCAGATCAAAATGTCAAATTCCTGAGGTCTGTATATATTTTGAGTTTATAAAGGTGCTGAGAAGGACACTGAAAAAACGGAGTCAAGCTGACCAAGTCCTGTCCTGGATAATGGTTTTAATAATATTAGGGTGGATACGAATGATGTTACAGAGATTGGAGGATGTAATCCAGATGATGTGTAGAATGTAGGGTTTGCTTCGATTTCGATCAAAGGGGTTCCAAGGCCAGAGTCAAGAAACAGGTTATTGTACCTGCTTACCATCTTAAATAATGAGAGAAAATGTTGGGGATACTCAATAGGTGTGACAGTTTCTCTCTCCATAGATACATAGCTCAAATTTCTATTATCTGTTTCTGACACTGCAGATGCTGCCTGACCAGTTGAGCACTTTCAACATTTCCTGTTTTCATTCCAACATCACAGTTTCTGCTTTGCTTCCAGTGAATAGCTAGGGTTCGCACTGGAATTAGGAGCAAATTAATTTTATTTTGTTTTTTGTCATTTGTGAGCATTTAATGTCCTCCCCTGATTGCCCTGGGGAAGGTAGTGATGAGCTACCTTCTTAAACATTACTATCCTTTGAATGGAGGGAAGCCCACAATCTTGTTTCTAAAGAGATGCTGTACACTGCAGCCTCTCTACATCTGTGGGTAGATGGGAATGCCAAATCAATCAATCTACTTTTTCTTGGATGATGTCAAGCTTCTTGAGTATTGTTGGAGCTACATTTATCCAGGCTGGTGAAGAGTATTCTGTCACAACATTTGACCTTACAATCAAAGGAATATAATTGTTGAAGCAGTTGAAGCTGATTGGGCCTAGGACAATACCCAGAGGATCTTCGGCAATGATGTTCTTGGACTGAGATGACACGTCTCCAACAAACACAAGCGTCTTTTTTTGTTTGTTAGGAATGACAACATCCAGCAGAGATTTTTCCACTTAGACTGCAGTTTTGCTGGGACTGCTTGATGTCAGATAGTATTGTCAAGGGTAGTAATGCTCAGCTCTATATCCATGCATGAACCAAGATTGTAATGAGGCATGGAGGCAGGTTGCCTTGGCAGAACTGGAAGGTGTCACATTCCTGATGAAAGGCTTATGCCCGAAACGTCGACTGTCCTGCTCCTCAGCTGCTGCCTGACCTGCTGTGCTTTTTCTGATCTCCAACATCTGTAGTCCTCACTTTCTGCCTTGACATAACCCAAACTGAATGTCAGTGAGTAGCGTATTCCTTTGCAAGTGCTACTTGACAGCATTGCTGATAACCCCTTTTCATCATGGTGCTAATGATGAAGAAAAGATTGAGAGTGGTAATTGGCCAGTTGAATTTGACCAGGTTTTTGTGCACAGGAAATGCTGAGTAACCTCCTACACTGTCTAGTTGATTCTAGTGTTGTAACTGTGTTCTTGGGCAGCTTGGCTAGGTGTGGCCAGTTCCTGGAGCACACATCTTCAGTACTATTATTGGAATGTTGTCAGGGCCTGTTACCTTGGCAGTATCCAGTGCCTTCAGCTGATTCTTGATATCATGTGGAATGAATTGAATTGGCTGAAGATTAGCATCTGTGATACTTGGGACCACTGAACCTATTGAAACCCAAAATTCTGAGGAGGCTTGATAAGAGAACTAGAAACCTGAGAGTGTCTGTCTCACATTGAAGATGGTAATGCAGACCATTTGTTCTAAAAATTGTTCATCTCTGGAATTTCCTTCAGTGAGCAGTGGAGGCGAGATTATTGAAAATATTCAAGATAGAATTGGACAGATTTTTGCTCTATAAGTGAGTTGAAGGTTACAAAGAGTCAGAGACACGTATATCGGGGAAGCAGACCCTTCAGTCCACTTCGTCCATGTTGACCAGATGATCCCAACCTAATTTAGTCCCATTTGCCAGCAGTTGGCCTCATAAACCCATCCAGATGCCTTTTAAATGTTGCAATTGTACTAGCCTCCTCCACTGCCTCTGGCAGCTCATTCCATACACGCACCACCCTCTACGTGAAGTAGTTGCCCCTTAGGTCCCTTTTGTAGTGTTCCCCTCTCAACCTAAACCCATGCCCTCGAGTTCTGGGAACCACCACCGCACTCCATGTGTATTCCATGAGACCTAACCTTGCTAACCAGTCTTCCATGGGGAACCTTGTCGAATGCCTTACTGAAGTCCATATGGATCACGTTCATTGCTCTGTCCTCATCAATCCTTTTTGTTAATTCTTCAAAAAACTAAATTAAGTTTGTGAGACATAATTTCCCATGTACAAAGCCATGTTGGCTATCCATAATCAGTCCTTGCCTTTCCAAATACATGCAAGTCCTGTCCTTCAGGATTCCCTCCAACAACTTGCCCATTACCAATGGCAGGAAAGTATAGGTAAGGCCATAGTTAAATCAGACACCATCTTTTGAATGGCAGAACAATCAACAAGGTTCCTCATGGTACATTAGTTAGCAAGATTAGATCTCATGGAATACAGGGAGAACTGGCCGTTTGGATACAGAACTGGCATGAAGGTAGAAGACAGAGGGGGGTGATAGAGGGTTGCTTTTCAGACTGGAGGCCTGTGACCAGTGGAGTGCCACAAGGATCGGTGCTAGGCCCACTGCTTTTTGTCACTTATCTAAATGATTTGGATGTGAACATTAGAGGTATGGTTAGTAAGTTTGCAGATGACACCAAAATTAGAGGTGTAGTGGACAGCGAAGAAGGTTACCTCAGATTACAAAGGGATCTTGATCAGATGGGCCAATGGGTCGAGGAGTGGCAGCTGGGGTTTAATTTAGATAAATGCTGTATTTTGAATAGGCAAATCAGGGCAGGACTTACACACAGGTCCTGAGAAGTGTCGCTGAACAACGAGACCTTGGATTGCAGGTTCATAGTTCCTTGAAAGTGAAGTCGCAGGTAGATAGGATAGTGAAGAAGGTGTTTGGTATGCTTGTCTCTATTGGTCAGTGTGTTGAGTATAGGAGCTGGGAGGAGATGTTGCAGCCATACAGGATGTTGGTTAGGTCGTTGTTGGAATACTTCATTCAATTCTTGGCCTCCCTCCTTCAGAAAGGATGTTGTGAAACTTGAAAGGGTTGGGAAAAGACTTACAAGGATGTTGCCAGAGTCGGAGGGTTTGAACTATTGGGAGAAGCTGCATGGACTGGGGCTGTCTTCCCTGGAGTGTCAGAATGCTGAGGCATGTCCTTGTAACTGTAGCTTCCTACTGTCTTGCTATTTTAAAAAAAAAATCTAATTTGTGAGAATTGCATCTCTAACTGGGTTTTGAAGCAAGTTTTAGACAAAACCATGCTTGATGTCCTTTGAAAGATGTGATGCTAGTTTTCCACATGTTTCAAAGGCCTTTTTCTGTGATGAGGAAGATTCCAGTTTTAATCTGCAGTTTTTAGAGATACCTGATCTCAATAATGACCAGTAGTCAGGCATTACAATTCATTGCTGTGCCTTTAGTGTAACGTGGAGAGGAGTCGAATTGCCCAAACTTTGTAATTTGGATCTCAGCCCATTATCTCTGGCAGTACAGCTGTACAGGCTGAGAGGGGCTAGGACTGCCCTTAGATGTGCTCTCCTTTATATTTGAATAGCCTCAAAGCCACTTGCTTCTTCCTTTCCCGCCAACCCAACCAATACCCTTCCACTGACACCCTCCTTCGACTGACTGAACTGGTCCTTACTCTGAACAATTTCTTTTTCCAATCCTCCCACTTCCTCCAAACCAAAGGAGTAGCCATGGGCACCCGCATGGGCCCCAGCTATGCCTGCCTCTTCGCCGGACATGTGGAACAGTCCATCTTCCGCAGCTACGTTGGCACCACCCCCAACCTTTTCCTCTGCTACATGGATGACTGTATCGGCGCTACCTCGTGCTCCCACGAGGAGGTTGAACAGTTCATCCACTTTACTAACACCTTCCACCCTGACCTCAAATTTACCTGGACCGTCTCAGACTCCTCCCTCCCCTTCCTAGGCTTCTCCATTTCTATCTCGGGCGACTGACTCAACATGGGCATTTACTATAAACCGACCGACTCCCACAGCTACCTAGACTACACCTCCTCCCACCCTGCCCCCTGTAAAAACGCCATCCCATATTCCCAATTCCTTCACCTCCGCCGCATCTACTCC